>NC_091929.1:35604759-35734759 GCF_041260155.1 Ptychodera flava | reverse complement strand
AGCCATGCTGCAGGCTTTTTCGGCAGTTAGAATGTGTAATTCACTGCCTTACATAGAGCAGATTATTTGTAATATTGACAATGCTTCTTATCGTGTTATAAAAAAACCAAACCAAATGCGTTTTTATGATACCTTTTGAGACAAATATCCATGTTTGTATATTCCTACCAAGTAATCGTTCAATTCTATGTCAGTTCACGCAGCGGATCTACATCTACGTTAAGGTAGACTGGTATTTCAATCGATGACCTTTGAACTTTTATATGATAACAACAAAGTGCATGCTTTCTTTATGTTTTTAATATTGGTAGATTATGTTATGGAATCATTTACGTGGTGTACTTACTCGATGAGTTTTGATATTTAATACATAATACTTTGCTCATATAATTAAAAGGCGGAAGAATAATAACAGTAATGATTAATAAAACAAAACAAAAAGGAAACAAGTGTGATACAGTAACATGGTTTATTCCGACTGACTACAAATACTAGCGAGCAAGAGTCTGCACATTTCATTTTCACAATTCAGATCTTGTCCATATGAATAAAGATGACAATTTTTTGGAAAACAGTTGTAAATGATTGTCAAAAAAATACGTGTTCTGATTCTTCCGAAGTTCATTGCAACACAGCTCTTTGTGTAAAATTGGTTAGCCTATTATTATACATTGCAGCCCTGGATAAAATTGAGTCGTTAGTATAATCACAAACAGTGTACTGGGTTATATTGGGAGTTGGAAAAATTATTTAATGGACAGAACAAATTACAAAACAAAATACATCAAACGTAATATATAACGGAAACTAATAAGTACTGATATTTAGCCGATACGAGGCCATTTGCTTGTTGCGATCGGTCCTCGCACTATAAACATATGATCACATTTCCTGCAAGACAACCCATCGACAATGAGTTTTATTTCGCCTTCTAACATGTAAACTATAGGTACTTTGTAATTCTGTCAATAATCTGATTTATACAAAATGATAAACTGGTAGAAAGGGTATTGTTGTTTAATCACAAGTGGTCTTCGTCAGGGTTCAGCGTCCAGTTTAATTCCTCAACTGATTCGAAGCTTCATTTAAGGCTTCAGTGATTTCTTCAGGGCGCTTAGCTTAGATTTCTTTTCTGGGATTGCCTTCTTCTTAGCTGCTGCCATCTTGCTTTTGCTTGCATTGAGTCCTCGTCCTGAAAATATTCGGTGATTAACAAAAATGGCGATAAATACAACTTTCGCTACCTTAATTGTATCAGACTCTTCAGCATGACGAGCTACATGTACGAAGACAATGCATTGCTACTAGATTTCTACGCATCATATTTTCTGAAAAGTTCATATATTCTTTGTGGACGTTAACATCGTGCTGACAAAATGCAGAGTTTACCTTGATGATATCAGATGTATCCAGCGACGGTATACCACAAGATTTTGACCAGTTCATGACAAATATGCACGAGAGATAGCTAGTGCATATATGAAGTGACTCGGTCAAAACCGAATGGTATACTGTGGCCGGGTGTGAATTATTGCTACTATATTATAACAGTATATTGAAATTATGGCATGAGACGTAAAAAGGGATTTTTGCTCTAGCAAAAAGCTCGTGCGTATGCCAACCGTGCTACGTCGCGAATATACCACGGTTCGATCCATGTCTCGACCAATCAGATCACTGTACTCCCGCCATCAATACACCGGCATGATATAATTAAAGCTATTGCAGACATTAGAATCAGTGACCAACAAATATGTTGAAATCAAGAACAGGCGTGATAATGCCATCTGATGGTTTTGTATAAGAAATTGATAATGACATTTTAAAATGAACCTCGTAGAAGCTGCAAGAGCTTCACTGAGCTGTTTTGATGTTGATCGTATGACGCGTCATTTTATCTGCCATTCGTTCTATTGAAAACATGCCTTATAAGCATGCCTTAGGAATAGCGTTTAGCGCCATGCTCCGATACACGCGCCACACAGGCTAACGCTATGACAGTAGTACGGAAAAGGAACAACACATTGCATACATGCTTTAATGAACGCATGCATGCATACGTACGTGTTTTTTTGCCGTTACTTGACTAAACGATTCTCATGAAGTGGCCCCTTTTCAGAATACGCAGTATCGGAGTATACAACCGACGTTTTTCTATCCTAAAAACTGACCTTGGACAGGGCGGTCGCTGATTGACTTACGTTTTAGGTACGCGCAATCCGTGCAGTCGGTTCCATAGGCACAGATAGAATACGGCGCTCCAGGCCTACCGTCATCACACTCGCCGTCAAAGCTGAAGGCACACGAGTCGTCACAAGCTTTGAACGAAAAGGAAATGGGCAAACAAATTAATAATATGGTACATTGATATGATATTGTATGTCACGACAACAAAATACATTAACCTGTACTGCTTGACTACGAAATCCAGAGATTTTCACATTTGGGAGAGTGTGTATGTGACTTGGTTCAGCGCCATACACATGTGACTGTATTACATTGAAGAATACATAGTTATTGTGGCAAATATATGTTTGCATCTTCAAGTGAAATGGCATTCTTCATGGTATTATTCCAATGAAAAGAAAGACAATTATCACCCAAATCTCCGATTTCATTATCACTGTCAATGCTTGTAACACAATAAGCGATAAAGCAAAATATACTCAGTATCTGCCAACTTAAGATTAAATAATTGCATATGATAGAGTAATGGCCCCTAATATCACAATACCAATGAAAATATTTCCTTAGATCACAATAAGGCTAACGTTGATTTTCGTATATACGAAAAAAATCAATGTATCTGTAGTGAAGTTGAAATAAGCACCTGAAGCGCGTATATATATATATATATATTATATAATATATATATATATATATATATATATATATATATATATATATATATATATATATATATATATATATATATATATATATATATATATATATATATATATATATATATATATATATATATATATATATATATATGTCCTCGTGGGAAATTACAGTGCTCGATGCGGAAAGCAGAGCGTTGTAAATAATAACACAAAGTAATAATATCTGTTTCTTAAGTTTCATGCATCCTGCAATCTTCAGGCAGAATTGAAAAGATTCTTAGCAACTCTCATTCTCATTCTATTTGTAGGTGGTGTTAAAATTTGACAAATATATTTGTTTTTGTGGCGACATTTTGAAACAACTCTCACATAAATATATATATTCATAAGTATAATGCATATTAGTGACATGTGTCACATATTATACATATCAATTAAACTATGTAACACGATGTAATTTTGTTATATTGTTTCTTTTTCAGAACCATGTGACAAGACGTTTTTCTGACAGCTCGTATTCAGAAACTATACCCTTGGGTTCCGGCTTCAGCAATATAATTAACAATCAATAATATTGTTCAAAGGACATCGTGAAATACACAGCACTACAAGAAACCATAGACCGCGGACGTGTTCAACATACATTGCTTGCAAATAAACCACCAAATATTCAATAATTTGCCCTTAGACAGAGTACTTTTTCTATACTTCTTGCTCTAGAAAGGATCGAAATGATAAGCATATGGTGTTGTTTTTAAGTTCGGCGCATGTGAATAGCATGTGTAATATTTGACAGCATTTGTCTCTATCGTAGCACTGACAGTTATTTAAGGTAAGCTTGAGTGCTAATTCGATGTGTGTAACACTCGGTAGTTATTACAAGAGTTACAAGCTCTACCGTATGTAGGAAATTGGTAAATGCATACGCAATAATTCGGATTGAGAGTATGGCACTGGAAAAGTGGGAAAGATTTAATATAAAATTGAAATCGTCCATAATAGATACACAGTTCTCAACAAGACAGGATTTAAAGTAACTTACTTAATAGGGAATCGCAATCCGTACAGTCGGTTCCATAGTCACAGAGGGAATACGGTGCTCCTGGTCTACCGTCATCACACTCACCGTCATTGCTATAGACACACGAGTCACAAGCTTTGAACGAAAGGGAAATAATCAACGACAAACTTTCGAAAGTTACTCTTGTGCTACAAGGCTGTATCTCAATCGAAAGTCTTTGTATGGGTCCTAAGTTATACCGTATCTCAAGAATTGTGCGGTATAACGCCATTATTAAAGCTGAGTTAGCAATTCTATTTAGCAATTCTTCTTTATTTCAGTACTGTTGGCCACCGGCCAAATAGTAAAGCAAAGTATAACAATAATTTGATACATAGCTAGAGTGCTTCAGTCTACCTATTACCTAAAATCATGTCTCTACGTTGCATAGCATAAAATATGTATCTGCTAAGTTTCCTTAGGGTCTTTACATTTTCAGATGATAGCAAGTACTAAACTTGTACATAACAGGTTAAAGCTGAGTTGATGGTGTATATAACTGGACAAGTGAGGAGAATTTACAATAAAATTGAAATTGACGGTATGGACAATGGAGGAGAATTAACCATAAAAGTGAATTCGTTCATACTAAATATACAGTTTTCAACACGACAAGATTTAAAGCGACTTACACATAGAATTGCAATCTGTGCAGTCGGTACCATAGTCACAGAGGGAATACGGCGCTCCCGGTCTACCGTCATCACACTCACCGTCATTGCTGTACGCACACGTATCGCAAGCTTTGAATGAAAGGGAAGTAATAAACGACAAAGAAAGTTACTCTTGTGCTACAAGGCTGTATCTCAATCGAAAGTCTTCGTATGGGTTCTAAGCTATACCGTATCTCAAGAATTGTGCGATATGAACGCCACAAGTTGGAGTTGACGGTGTATAACTCGACAAGTGAGGAGAATTTACCATAAAATTGAAATCGTCTATACTAAATATACAGTTCTCAACACGACAAGATTTAAAGCGACTTACACATGAAATCGCAATCTGAGCAGTCGGTGCCATAGGCACAGAGGGAATATGGCGCTCCAGGTCTACCGTCATCACACGCACCGTCATTGCTGTAGACACACGTGTCATCACATCCAGAACCCCCTTTGACAGGAAAAGTGAAAAGAACATTTATTACACGAACTTAATTTTTGACAACATAAAAACAGTTTCTGTGCGACTTGAGGATCATACGTGAAGAAAAAGACTTTTGCTCAAATATTCCATGAGGAAAATTCCCTTGAAATTTAAAATGTGCCGCCATCCCTGTATGAACTCTCAACTTTGTACAACAGTTCTCTGTTCTGTTCTATACTTGTAGTGGCTCATTTTGAAGCTCCTGGAGTAGAATTGTATTTTACTCCATAGCATGAACAAAGCGATGGCAGCCGTTTTAAATTTCAAGTATCGCTGAATCTTGGGTAATTTGGTTCTCTAGCACCAAAATTTGCACAGTAACCTTGACTTTTATTCTTGATTTTGAAAGAGAACGCTTGAAAGATTCCTTGAGGAATATTTGAGCGAACGTTTAGGTCTTTCACTTTGGAGGTGCATGCTACCTTAAGTCGTTAGTTCCTCCAGGACTAAATATAGCATGTTGAACCTCAAATTTTACATATATTTTCTATTTTGGAAGAGAATTGTTGACAGTTGCCTTGTAAATTCCTTCACGTTCCAGGCACATGTTACCATAAAGGCATTAGATTCCATGTTTGGCAATCTGATTATCGGGCAATATAGTCGTACTTGACCTCTGTTGGTAAACGTACACATATGCAGTCTCGATACGTGGAGACGGCCACACCTCTCACGCCCTCTAACACACCGGAGACACAGCTGTAAACCGGCCAATGACTAATATCACCTACCGTATCCGCAATCCGTGCAGTCGGTTCCATAGGCACAGATAGAATACGGCGCTCCAGGCCTACCGTCATCACACTCGCCGTCAAAGCTGAAGGCACATGAGTCGTCACAACCTTTGGACGAAAAGGACGTGGAGAGAAATAAATAATGACGATGTAAAAACAATTGAAACCGCATCATAACGCGGACAAGCTAGAAATGCTCGTGCGTCTTGCCATATATTGGTCTTGCCATGTAAGTAAATGCAAAAGGTTTCTGATAACCGACCATTCTATATTCACTTACCGAATCCAGATAATAAAGGGTATGGTTTTAGGCCCGTGGTTTAGCATTAAAATTTCAATTTTATGAAACATGCTTTTGTTACTTGTAGGCAAAGTTGAGCGGAGAAGTCAACTTCGACTCTGTGACACTACAGAGTTAAATTATAGCAAGTGGCAGTCCTATCCTGAAAAACCTGCAATAAACTAAAAGAATGGGCTTGGCTAATCACTGCCATACAACACCTGGAGATCACACAAGGTCTTAGACTCTCTCACAGTCCCACGGTCCGCTACGCAGCTCTATCCTCAACCATATGGTGATGCGCCCTCAACGGTTTTTCTAGCAAGCGAAGCTCACCTGCTGAGGGCGGTATTATGGTCTGAGGTAAAGCCGGCGATGGGCTGTGAGAGATTCTAACAAGGTCTGTTTGCTGTGAGTGCTTCCGCTACTTGCTCATGCTGGCACGTTAAGGGGAATAGGTCATTTGAAACTGTTCGTTCTTGCCCGTGTATTTAAAGGACGCATGCATTTGACTAGTAGATCAGTCAAATGTAAAAAAAAATATAAAACACAAAACCGGTGAAATAGGTCCTGATGAAAACGTAATTTCGAGAATTAAAGAACAGTAATTCTTTCCGAAAAATACGATTTAATTTGGAATTTTCGAGGCAATCCAGTCTTAATTTCCCATGTGACGACAATGATGGCGATTAACAGTAGTAAGTTTGTTGTTGTTGTTGTTGTTGTTTTTTGTTATTATTGTGATCATTGTTGTTGTTGTTTTGTTTTTTGTTTTTTCCAAATTTGATGAAAGAAATCCTACATCTTTGTTAAACGTTTTGCACTTCTAAATGCGTTGCTATGTAGCACTTTGTAAAAATAATACCAATAATAAATATTGTCTTACAGTACCTTGTTTTTTCTGGGATCCCTTCTGAAAGAAAAAAAAAGAAAATGTCGCGTGGTAAAAAGAATGATCAGGGTGTTTTGGTAAAATGCGTCTCGGGAAAATATTCGGACTGTCAAATATCTATAATATTTTCCTGATGAATCGCTTTTGTGGGCTCATTTTAGCCACTTTAGTAAATAAAGATTTTATCTTCCAAGTTTTGTAATCGAAACTTTAATATCCTTCAAGAGTTATAGGGATAGGGTCGTGGGAACTACGTTCAAGTTCGTATGGAACCCGTACGTTCAACATAAGCATTGTATCAGATACGTTGGCGATCGATGAAAGTTCAAATATATTTGTCATAATGTCGATCGTGACATGTAAATGGTACAGCTGTGTTCCCGTGATGTATCTGGATATCTTGGATGAAATAAATCGTCTTATAAATCTTCTTTGTTATTATTAGTATCATTATTATATTTTGCGTGAAATACATTGTTGGGAAAAAAGTCGCACTTGCGCAGCGCCGACGATTCATTCCCTTCAACACGGACACAGCGGCCATTTTGGATATAAAACACCGGTTAAGTGACTGGTTTCTCTGATGCCGTAATTCGCATTGCCACCCCTTGATTTCATTCTTAAGTTTGAAAGGGATAGGCAAATCTGAGAAAATAATTATTGTGAGGGGTACACAACGTACTTTTGGAGCTAGCTCTATGATTGAAAGTAATCAAAATGCTGCACTTGATATCATAATTTCCTTGACTGTAGTCCGTCTGAGCTCTGATTTGCGGCAGATATGGTATACTGCTTCAATTGCCTGAAATTCAAACATAGCGACGCGGTCCCGGTAGCTTGAATTTTGTTCAGTGAAACTAATGTGTAACGAAATAATGCAAAATTTGATTGACAACTGCTTGTTGTCCCCAAAATGTACAAAATGTCCCCAAAAATAAATGGTAGTGGGGCACAGTGTCCCCTGATCTAAAATTCCTGGCAGCAACACTGTGTAATGCATGTTGAGGGCTCACTACACTATTTGCCTTTAAAAGCGCAAAAAAACCAGGAAAATTGTAAAAGATAAAAATTATGCTTTTAAAAACTATGAATGAAGAAAATATATTAGGCAATTATTAGTGTTTTAGATAATTTTTGTAGAGAATTTCATACTTTGACACTTGGTGGCGTTCGTCAGACGAGAGTAACCGGCATATAAACTGAACTTAATGAGAACCGATATAAAGAAGGATGACGCCATGCATCGCTAGGTCACTGTCCAGCTGACCTTGTTGTATGCAAATCGTTCTCTATTGATCCATCATACTCGACTAACACAGATTTCTCTTCTATTCGACAATGTACCCATTCATCTGTATAGGAATACCGTGTCACTTCAACTCAGGCCTTTTAAAGAAGAGGTCGCCGTCACGACACTCCAACCCCTACTCAGCCTTTAGTGTGAGTAGTTATCTTATACGTTCTCGTCAAGACCTACGCGTTGAGCTGATAACATAGGATCGAATCGGGCTCGTTTGAGTTCAGAATGGCCAGATCAAAATTTCACTTTTGATCACAAAAACAAAATCTGTTTATGAACTCTCTAAGAACCATATAAAGTAAAAGTAGCTAAAGTCAACGCAGCTTAAAGTTACACAAAGAAAAGAACTTGTCAAAGTTGTTGGCGAGCCTGTTCAGGTGTCGTTAACTTCGGTTTGTACAGTCGCAGTGTCCATTGTAATTTAAGGAATGATTTCACAGGATCGCACCAACACTTGATTCTGTTAACCAACCGTAGCACAGCTTAACGTAATGAAGGGCGACCCGAAATCAAAAAAAAAATTATCTAATTGCTATTCTCCTTACTTCCGTGTGTAGTTCTTTTTCTGTATTTATCAAAAGTCACTTTTATCAGACTCTAGAAACTAACTTCTTTCTTATAACTTCATCTTCCTTCAGCATAGAATGTTACAGATCTCGATGGGATTTAACATTTAGGAAATTTCATTCACCAGAATGATTTCCACTCTGGTCACTTTGTCTCACAAAATTATTCTACCTTACAAAAACAGATAGAACTGTAACTATGTTTACCTTGGCTAGCAGGTCCTTTTTGCTGAGGCCGGCTTTTTTCGGTTCTTCTAGTGCCTGGACCATGACTGCAGTGACCAGCAATGCAACGAAAACCAGCGAGCGTGCCATTTTTTTCTCGAAAAGTTCTCCTGACCACTTCAGCAGGTGAGTGAGAGAGGTCCTCGGTCGCCAGATTCCTAAACTAACCGTGATGGAACTAATTATGTCGAACCTGAAAATTGACGACATCCCATTGGTCGAGAGATGGATAATCTCCTCACGTGATATTACTTCCCAAGAGCCTTTGTTTCCACACACTTAAACTTTATTTCTTTGTGATGGCACCATGGCAACTACGTTCCCATGGCAATCACAGCAAGTGAATGGGTAAATGAGGTTAATTAAAGATAGCAATAAAACAACCTCTCCATTGGGTTTAACGACATTATTTGCGTGATACTTGTGTAAAGAGTGGCTGCCATTGGGCAATACTTAGTGTTGGTGTTGTAGTGTCTGTTAATTGTGATATTGGGGTTGCCTTGTTAGCACATAGCAAACATCGAAGAAGTAAAAAATAGCATCCATCAACGGTTTTACCACGAGAATCTGACCAGTTCACGACAAATATGCACGTGCGATGGCGAGTGTATATATGAAGAGAGCTGGTCCAGACCGAGTGGTATACCCGTCGCTGGGGTGGTTTATTGTCTACTGTATCATAACAGTACATTGAAATTCTGGCGTGAAACATCAGAAAAGGGTTTTTCTCTAGCTGAGAGCTTACGCGTTTTCTGACCGTGCTATATCGTGAATAAAGCACGCGGTTATTTCCACGTGTCCACCAATCATATCACTTTATTTGCACCATCAATATTCTGGCGTGATATAATAATATTTATCAAATCCAATGTACATCGGTCCGTATATTACATCCGTAATGTATTCAACGAATCGCAAGTGGAGACAACTAAACCTTGTTAGTGAGTCGTATTGTTCGATAAATTAAACTTCGATGTTTTCAGCACGTGAGCTTTAGATTTCAACACTTGTTTTCCGTACCTTCTGCCCCGTCTCCTGTATGTCGGGTTTCACTCTTTTGCGTTTTGTAGAGTCGACATCGTTCAACCAATACCGGTCAATTGAAAGAGCGGCGATAGTTGTGCAACAAGTGATAGATATTGACAATTGAATCAACGGTACGTGTAGTTGAAGAACACTCAATGTCTTCAGTTTATCAAATTTTGACCTCATGAGTAAGGAAAGCGTTAAAGTTAGAACATAAATGAGCAAGTTTATTTGTGTCTCATTTCTATTCGAGAACGACCTTGAACCTATGCAAAACACAGGTATATGTATTCTTCCATCTGTCAGTGTATACACAGCTAGTCACCGAAAGTTCAATCCCGCTGAATTCGTTGCTGCAAATATCTCCACGCACAGAACCTGGCATCGAATCAATTATGATGAACCAAGTGTGACCTCTTGAGGAATTTCGAATGCGCGTCAGAGATATTACTGACCAGTGCTCGAAATAAGCGGTAGTCCCACGTCCACAGACTACCAAGTTTTCCCTGGGGCTACCAAAATCCATGAAATGGTAGCCCACAGGGACTACCAAAGCCCGGGACATGAAATGCAGTCAGTACTTGGCGTGCCATGTCTGGTCTGTCACTTTTGGACAAGCTAAATGCAGTCAAACCCAGCTGAACACAGTAAGGCCAGACTATGACTTTGTTTTGCAAATTACAAAGACGACCTTGCGATGGAACTTTGCAACAAAGTTTCAATATCTCAACTGATGTACTTGGATGACAGGCACAGAAAATGATGGCCAATGAAAATGCATCTTCATTACATTTTGATCATAATGTATTAATTACATTTTGATTATAATGTATTAATCACAATTACACAGACATTATGCCTCCTTCCTACAGAAAGCCAATTTTTAGCCCTGCTACAGTTTCTTCCATGTAGGTGCTGAAAGGTCGTGTTCGTTGTCATGACAACTACCAAAATATGCCTACAACTCTGTGAATGAAATGAGTTGTCATGGGTATCCAAACTTTTGAGTATCCCTGTTGTCCGTTATATCCTTTTCCTTTGGGTATCAGGTGTGTAAGTATTCGCATCAATTGCAAATTACTCGAAAATTCACTTCATGTGAAAAATTGTGAAAAATAGCTTTTTCTTGTCTGGTTATTGATAAAGATATCCCTGAACTAAAATATGCATGGGCTACCAGCCATTGTCACTGGGCTACCACCTTCAGAATACGGTAGCCCAAGTGGACTACCAGGGGAAAAAGTTAATTTCGAGCCCTGCTGACCATAGTTTTTACGTGTTGATCCGTCTTGTTTAATCTCGCTCGGTTGGGACCCTTCCTTGTCAAAGCAGAGTGCTCAATTTTATATGCAGAGGTCATAGGCCAGCCATGATGCTTGTCTAAATAGTAAAGGTAATCAATAGGTTAGTGTTTGCACGAGTGACGTCATGAATGTAGGTTTCTGTGGCTCCGACGAATTGTTGACATTGGCGAAACAGATATCACATGCATTTAAACCGCGTTAATGGTTGGATGACATAGATGCATACACTTACCACCTACATACCCCATTGTTGGAGGATCGTTCATTGGCAATACCAAAAAATGGACAACAAAGAACTTGAGGCCCATAAAAAGCTGCATTTATATGTATATGAAAGGAAAACTTTCATATAAGATTGGAACAATTCACGACATCCAACTTGATTTTTTTTATTGCTCGTGCGAAGTAGGGAGTCGTTCTATAGAAAAGCACCTTGCATGAATTGGCGTTTTCCTTTGTTTGACAACTAAAAGAGCGATCGCAAGTATGTTTATTTCTGGTTGGCTAGGTAGCGGTGTTTATACTGGAATGACCCGACCAACTTCACGGATCCTTTGCCAATGAATAAAGAAAATGGATGACCGGGTTTGTGTGGCTCACTTTTAACGCCTACGCACAGAGTGTCGCTCAGTCAAGCCGCTTTAAAACTATAATTCATTATAAACAGTGAATGGAACAGCGCGGCAATTACATGTACCCTGAACAGAACTTCTTCTGCGCCCATGTAAGAAAAGTGGCTGGGGGTTACACCAGCATGAACCTCGGAATAGTTTGAGGTTAAATACGCCTCGGAATCTCGGAGACAGATACGGGTACTCTATTCAGGTTTATCACTTGGTGAGCTCAATCTTCAAAATTTGCACCGTGCAGACGACATATTGTTGACATGTGTTTTCGAGAAGAGTGGTTGAAAGTTTCCGCGGAAAAAATGAGTTAAAATTTACGTCGTTCAATTCCAAGGCTCCAGTGCTACCTTAAGTACTTAGGGCCATATCAGTTGCAATTGTTGACCGGCATTAGGCAAGGTTTCTTGTCCTTGAGGACGACAATGAAATCAGAAATGACCTGGTCCTATCCCTTTCCAAAAGGTCATCTTTAGGTTGCAAAATTTCAAATGAAGGCAGTGACATCGATAAAGAGAAATGCAAATGTATCAAATGATTGACGATGCACTTTTTCGAAAAAAAACTTTCGTTTGGCCTGAGGGGCCTTTTTGAGCTCTCAGATAGGACTGAAGCTACACCTGACGCTGCCGTCGAAAGGTGAAGAACCAGTCTTGTGATAGCGAAAATGCATGTAATGTTTTGTTTGTCCATTGAAGGACATTCTTTCTTTCGTTCTGCTTTGTGCATATCCTTTGTCTGCCTTTAAAGAGAAACACTCAACCTTCCATCCATGAAGATACCAAAGTGAACAGAAGACCAACTCTTAGTCGTATACAAAAGTTTGGAATCTCAAGAATTATGCCCATCATGCGAATTTAAAGGGACATAGATTAAACACCGATTACAAAAGATGGTTGATGCCACAATATTTTGGAAGGCATTGTTACAAAAAAATGTTCATTAATATGACGTTTTATTTCATAGAACCAAGCTGAAAATTTTCCGCAGGATTGCCGAGAATCGAAGCTGCCATTTTCTTTTTTTCCGTCACAGTGGTAAAATTGGCGACCTTTTTACATTCCCAAACTACATTACAGGAGAAGGTGCACTTCGCTGGATGGCAGTATAAAGGAAAAGTGACGTCACAATGGACAGTCCTAACTGGTACAAAGGCAATCTTACTCTGACTGAAAACTGGTATTTCAGACGAAGGTTGCTGTGTCATCACTCTGTCAACCACATTTGACCCATACTCCCGGAGCTTATAAATTTCGCTGAAGTATTTACCAGAACAAAACCTCCGGGGTCGAGAACTTTAGAAAGCAAATTTGCTAGCTATTCGTTTTTTCTTTCGAAGGTGGGCGTCGGTACACAGTGTAATTATTGATCTTTTGGCGCTGACTACATGGTAGACGGAACGTTCCTGTCATACTTGACTTTTTTATGTCCCGTCCGGTAACTGTGCAAAACTACCAGTACGGTCTACCGAGAGGAAAGATAGAGAGATTCTCTCGGATTGGATGAAAGCTCAAGCTGGATATAGTAACACAATCATAAACCAGTGCCAAACTGGGCCCCTCAATTAGCAAAGAACATTTAATGGCAGGCAGAGTGCGTTTAAATTCGCTGCAGTGAAAACAGATATGAACTGAAAATGCTCAGGTGTTTATTTAACATATTGCAGTTGTTTGTAAAATTTAACTTTTGCCACATGTTTGCAACTTCATTGAAAGAGTTATGATCAACATCATGAACAATATTCACCACAGATTAATTCTGAAGGTCATTAAGTATATAAATATGTAATCAGTTGAAATAAAAATACTAAATTTCTTGACTGCTGTCATTGTATCACCACTTTATATAGCAAGTATAATTGCCTTTGGTCAAGTCATCCAAGCTTTATATGCCAAACTGTGAAAGCTCATTAGATATGCAAATTATAAATCAGCTGACATGAAAATGCGAAATGACTTTCAATATTGTTTTAACCTATTGTCATCTCAATGAACATTCCATGTTTCGCCAATTTTGATCAAGTAAATCCAAGTACATATCCCTAATTAGGAAAGTTCATTAAATACGCAAATAAGGAATTAGCTGAATACAAAATGCTAACTTTCCATAATGTTGTATTATAGTATCTTCAATGTACATAACAAATTCTTCAAATTTGGTTGAGTCTATCAAGATATATATCCTGAATTGGGAAAATCATTCAATATGCAAATTAGGAATTGACTGAAGTAAAAAATTCTAAATAACTTTGAATAATGTTATATCATAGTTTTTTCAATGTTCATAGCAAGTTTGGTCAGGTCAATCAAGATATATAAAGGAAATTTCCCGACTAGTAACGATTTTAAATTCAAATTCGAAATCTTGAGAGAAGAGAGTCGAGGAAAAAACGAGTCGTGAGAGAGAGAGAGAGAGAGAGAGAGAGAGAGAGAGAGAGAGAGAGAGGGGGGACCTATTAAGTTCATGATCACACTGGATGAGTGATCAATACCGTAGCAGAGCTCGATAGACTACTATTTTTACAAGGATAAACCAGTTCATATTCCAACTGCAAATTAGCCGGTCTCACGTATACCAATAGTGTGGTTGTGTTCGATTAATGAAATTTAAGGTGCGAATCTGCATATGTTGTCTTGGGAAATAGACATCTCCGATTCCAACGGCACATTCGAGAACGTTTTTGAGAATTGCGCCCTCATACGGTCATTATGTTTATAAGGCGTACCTTCAATCATAACGTGAATTCACAGAGCTTCATCGTTTGTCGTTTACCTATCTTCTGCATTACGATGAATCTGACAGTTGTCTCACACTTCCTCGTTAAGAAGTGGTGTTGCTGTTGGCGTATTTTTTCGCAAAATTAATTTTTTTTACAAGATTAATTCAACTTTCATCGGTTGACCCAGGATTTAAATTGGTTTGGTCCCCCCCAATAGTCATAAGTAGGGTGAGAAAGAAGAGTTAATTTATATCATGAAATGTTTATTTTTTAATTATGTCCAGTTTCAATTTACCAGCAATATTAAATCTTCACTCGCTTTTTTGTCCGGTGTTCGCTCGAATCTCTTTCTAACTTGTGAAAACTTGTTGCATTGCCGTCATCACACACCCGTCAAACATAGCTAATACTCACAGTTACACGAACAAGAATAACATGTGAGTTTCTGTTTACTTACATTTTACATCTTTGTGGAGAGCGAGTGATTTAATTATGCAGTATATTCACGGCCAAAATCAATCTTCATGAAAGAATTCGGAGTGACACGTAGCCACATCTCCGCCCACCGACTTCGGGTGGATGACCCGGACTGGTGACATACTTGCCGAGGGTAACATCCACCGAAAAGTGCATTCTTGCCTTTGTATCGTGTTTGCTGGCAATAAAGATAATTGGGACAAGTCAAGAAACGAATTACGCCATGTTTTGAGCAAACACCGGGCTACATCAGAAAAACACGGCAATGCGGGAAAATCTCATGCATTTTACAACACGGGGAGCAGCAATATGTCAATAACAACAACAAGCGGTGTTGTGCCCTGGTATTTTCCTTTGTTTTTGGAGGGCTCTTCTTTTGTCATGGAAACTTTTAGGTTGTTAGTGAGCCCAATTAGCGATAAGCCTGGCAGTCACGTGATCTCCGTCTCCAGCTTACGAAAGTCACATCTGTACGTCTTTGATTGTCAATTCTCCGAGTCGGTGGACGACATTTCTTGCGAACGTATTTCCGTCTAGAGGTTTGCAAATCCGCTATGTAACAGAGAACAGGCCCTGTGACGCTTTTTTTAATCAAAATACTGGTCTTATAAAATTCCTTGTAAGTTTTGCTGCTCTTAGCTCGCTACTTATGATTTCGAAAAAATAGAATGCACCCCGGGGAGAGACATTCGGGCCCTCAAAGTCTTCCGGATCTTTCTGGTCTACCGCTGATTGTGTGTCCAAATTTAAATCCCCTGTAGTAAAAATAAAATTACTGTCTTGTTTTTTTTTTCGAAAATCATGTACTTTTCCTCATGCCTTTAAGGTAGTATGCGCCTCGAAAGTGAAAGACTTAAACTTTTGCTCAAACTTTCCTTAAGGAATCTTTCAACCATTCTCTTTCAAAATCAAGAATAAAAATAGGGGGTCACCGTGCAAATTGTTGTAGTAGGGAAGCAAATTACCCAAAATGTACCGATATTTGAAATTCAAAATGGCCGCCATCCCTGTGTTAGGCTAACTCTATGGAGAAAAATAAAAAATTTCGAATTTCGAAAAACTAAGCCCGTGAAAGTGTTCTTACACTAAGACCTTTAAAATGAACCCTAACATGTGGTATATCAGAAGAGAATTGTAAAAGTTTGAGAGTCCGAAAATCTGTCATCACCGAGGTGCGTTCTACCTTAACATAGCGATGGCGGCCATTTTGAATTTCACTGGCAAATATTGATATATATTTGGTAATTTGTTACCCTAGACCAAACTTTGCATGATGACCCGTGGTTTTCATTCTAGATTCTGTAAGGGAATAATTGAAAGATAGGCTGAGAAAAGTTGATGTTGTAAATTTTGTACAGCCATCAGTTTGCTTGGCGTGAATTACATCACGACACGTTATTTTTCTCCTGAAATCATCTATATCAACTAAACTTCAACAAAAATTAAGGAAAATTGCCAGTTTCTCCTTATCCCAGTTGTCAACGTACTGAATTTTGGTCAAGGAGTGGCCCTGGACGTCGGGAACGTGACAGCAGAAAACATGAAATCATGGTCTTTTTCACGCTTTGCGTTATGTCACCATACTGATTTTTTAGCTTTGTAAGTGAATGTGAAAAACATGAGAGCAGAAAACATATCCTGGTCATCTAATCGTTCACATGCCCTATAGGACGTCGAAAAATGTGACGCACTGCAGAAAACGTCATATCGTGGTCATTGTCCGCATGCGCAGTTATGTGAACGTACTGATATATTTATAAGTGGAGTGGATGTCGAAAAACGTGACAGTGGATAACGTTATACCATGTTCGTTTTTCACATACCCTTTATGTCAACGAACTGAATTTTCAACTTTGTAAGGAGTGAACGTTGAAAAAGTGACGGCAGACAGCATTATGTCGTGGTCATTGTCCGCATGCCTCGTCATGTCAAAGCACTGATTTTTTGTTTTAATAGGACGTAGTGCTGTGAATGTCGACAAATGTGACAGCAGATAACATTATATCCTGGTCATTGATCACATGCACTATATAGCGTCGAAAAACGTGACAGATTGCAGCATTATATCATGATCATTGTCCGCGTGCCCCGTCATGTCAACGGACTGATTTTTGGTTTTTAGTGCAGAGGATGTCGAAAAACGTGACAGCAGATAACATTATATCATGGTCGTTTTTCACATGCCCCGTTTTGTCAAGGTACTGAATTTTTAATTTTGTAAGGGATGAACGTCAAAAAAAACCGTGCTGATGTGCAGCGTCTCGGAAGCTGTTATCCAATTGGGTGGCTGAATCTTACCATCACAATAGAGTAATAGAAATAGACTTCCTAAGTTGCTGAGAAGAGTGACAATCGACCAATCGGATACAACCTTCCGAGCACGGCGCACGTCAAGAGAATGAGAGCAGGCAGCATTATACCATGGTCATTGTCCACATGCTCCGTTATGTCAACGTACTGACTTTTGATTTTGTTGGAGTGAACGTTGAAACACGCGACATCAGGCAGCATAATATCGTGGCCACTGGGCGCATGCCCCGTTATATCAAAGTGCTAATTTTTGGTTTTATAAGCGGAGTGATGCCGAAAAACGTGACAGCGGATAACATTATATCATGGTCGTTTTTCACATGCCCCGTTATGTCAACTTACTCATTTTTGATTTTGTACAAGAAGTGAACGTCGAAACACGTGACAGCAGGTAACGTTATATGATGGTGATAATTCCATAAAATTCGACTAATGGCGGTGTACCCCTGTTTTGAACAATGAACAATCTAGGCGCTTACTGATTTAATTGTACACCCAACCACATATGAGAAATGCTACTGAGATAAAAACAGGCCGAGAATGTGTGAACCTTGACAATTATTGGCATTTGTAGCCAATTAGTGATGTCCTCGATATCGTAACTCGTCATCCCGTACATCCCCCCAGGAATTGTTGTTAGACCGTGCGCCACACGCCCTCTAGAGACGCTGTTCAAAATGTCATGACGCATGTTCGTATATTGAGACATTGGAAATGTTTAGATTGCTGTTGTTAAAAGATTCCATGGTGTCAATTTTTTTATTATTTTAGAATACATGGAATGCTTCTATTTGAAGTAAACGCCTCTGACGTGAATTCTTCCTTCGTTGAGGGGTCATGGGTCATATTCAGAAACTTCGAACTTTTAGATCTGGTGAGAACCATATGATGATGTCATTGCGACTGACGTACTCTACCAGTCTCAATATATCTTAAAGGTCTGGCTAAAAATCTTCCAGGTGTCTGTCAGTGTTAGAAAAAAAATTACGAAATTATCACTGTATAAGCTTTGTGTTTAAAATGCCACAACCACGAACCCTCCACGTTGCGCCCGATATTAACTGAGTATGCGCACTAAAAACTTTAAAATTTCATTATGAAACACCCGTCTAGCGTCTTACAGGTGTACTGTTGTGACGCCCAATGCATGCCAAAGAATTCTAACGATAAAACTTTTCAAGTTGCAGGCGCCGCTATCAGACCAGTAACATTACTTATATTTGAGCCAACATTTCTACAGTCTTATGTTATTCAGATTTTCATCTTAATATTATTACAGCTGTGATGCTCTTAGGAGCTGTTGCTTCAATATCGATGTATTAAACGAAGGATAAAAAAAAATGTTTTTTTCTTTTCGGAAGACCTTCTATGTTATGACCATTCCAACAAATTTCAGACTTTAAATCACACACATTCAGACTCGTGCTCCCGATAAAATATCTCGTAAGATTCAAACAATCGTTGATTAACCTTTGACACAACCTAAGGAAGTTGGCAATAACGGATATTTACCGGTCACGTGATTTATCACTTTTATCTCTTCTACTTACAAGTGGGTCATTGACTCCGGCATTGGATGTTAATATTCAAGTGTTCACTATAGCTCTACTTCGCGTTTCTATGACAGCATCGCGTGTGACTGGAAACAGATTTATCAATGTGGCTGGTGTATTACTATCAATTAAACATTTATATAAACATTTTTTTTGCGTTGCCCATTTCAATGATAGATGTTTTATGAATATACACAACTTTTTGTTTAATGCCGGTTGGCAGCCGAATGTCAAGATACTTTCTCATTGTACAGCCACAAGATACCTTCTCGTGCTTACGAGAAGTTTCTCGTGCGCACAAGTAAGTTTCTCATGGTCACGAGAATGTTTTTCGTGTTCAGGAGAAAGTGTTTCAGGAGGAAAGTATTTTGATATTCCTTGCAGGCTTTCATAAAAATGAACCCACACTTCTTAGAATAAAAATAATATCCTTGTATATGAGGATGTCCGAATAACTGTCTCAGAGCTGCATTCTATACCCAGAGGCGAAAGTCGACAGGAGGTGAGTGTATAGTTCTATGCTATAGTCTTGCTGCACGACGTATGCTCTAATTGTTCTCTTATAGCTGGTGAGACACAAAAGTAGCTGCAGGGGAAACGCCGCGAATCTGTGTAAGAGTAATGTACAGGGAATGTCGTCATTTTACAGGAAAAAGTTAAAAATAACACTTCTTGTTTTTGATAGATTAGTGAAAGTGTGGTTGAAGTCCGTCTTGATCTTGTAGTTACCTTCAGGAATTAAAACTACTGTCTTTATCTAGCTGTGCGAACGCCAACTTATACTTTTCAATTTGTTTTGTGAGTGGTAATTGAGAACGACAACACACTGTTTAAAATAGTTTTTTGTGCTTTAAATTTGTTGTAAATTCTGTGGAGATAAACTTTCTCAAGAGTTTACAAGGCTACTTGCATTAAAGCCACATAGATAAAAGGACTGAAAAATATGGGTTTGCTCAGTGCATCGAGATAGTCTGGAATAGAACATGCCAGTAGTAATGAGATCGCTATGCATGCTAGCGGTAACATCGAAGGAGCCGTCGATGCAATCGTGACAAAGACAGACACCCTGATTGACAAGTCCTGAAAAGTATATGCGACCCAATCGTCATCGTCTGCCGATACGTGTTTTGTTGTAAATCCTACTAAAACACAGGTTCAAAGCTGAAAAGAGGAAATGGTGAATTTTTGCTGTGGGAATGAACTTGACAAAGAAAGCTACGAGTTGAACCATCATTGTAGTAGCAATAATAATAGTAGTTGTTTACTCCAACGAGATCCTCACCAGTAAACATGGCTTGAACATTTTACATTTCAAAGGTGGCATAATGTTAAACTTCTGGTGAAGATACGGATACAACCACAGAGTCTGGTGAAGACCAAGTTAACTTATTAAAAAATCAAGCATGATTAGTCTAGTCCATAGCTGTGCATCAGTTGTTACCGATGAAAATAAAGGGAGGCGAATGACAATGAACTGTTAATGTAAACTACAAAAGAATAAATACTAATTTCTGATTGTACAACTTGACTTTTTGTCTAAGAACATCTACTTGTACCATAGACAGTGGACCCCTCCACTGGTCTATGCTTGTACTGACAGTGTAACGAAAATGTTATACTTTTATACGCAGATTCTTAATTCAAGTTCTCTCACTGAATGTAGTCGTTGTCTCTGTTACAGTATTCTGTCTCTGTCTGTCTCTCTCCCTGTTTCTGTCTGTCTCACTGTCTCTGTCTCTGTCTGTCTGTCTGTCTGTCTGTCTGTCTGTCTGTCTGTCTGTCTCTCTCTCTCTCTCTCTCTCTCTCTCTCTCTCTCTCTCTCTCTCTCTCTCTCTCTCTCTCTCTCTCTCTCTCTCTCTCTCTCTCTCTCTCTCTCTCTCTCTCTCTCTCCAGTCTGTCTGTCTCTCTCTCTTTGTCCATTGCGTTTGCCCCTATCTCACGATGTTGGTAACGCTTCCCTTTCTCTCTATTTTTCTGTAAGTCTCTCGGTCTATCCCTTCCCATTTTTCTCTCTCTCTGTCACTCTGTCGCCCTCTTCTGGAAACTCTTCTTAAGAGAGTTTTGTGGACGCAAAACGCTCGCGAGTCGACACGAACACTTGAACACATTTCTGATCCACCGAGTAATTGACAAGTTGTCATGCACTTGTCGCAAACTGCAACATTAGTTTTCACAAACAGGAATAAGCTTAACTGCCACTAATTCCACCGTCAATAGTCTAAATGTTGAGGTTTTCTAGTCCTTTCGGTATCAACGAATATCTGATATTGACATAAGTGCGAATCGGAGAAACGGTTATCTTGTCACCAATTGTATTCGTTAGAATGGTCTAAAACTGAGATATTCGGTCTGACAATAGAGTAAAATCGAAAATTCCTTGAAGAGGATTTGGTTTAACGTCTTCAAAGGATAATCAGGCCTAGTGTACAGCCGGTCTTGCCATAACGTCCTACATCTTCACTGCGCTATTCATCTGGTAACTTTCAATAACATATCCCCTTGGCCCTATTCTGAACGGTCATTCAGCGTTTAAGAAAGGTGGGATTAATCAAAGGCCCCGGGGAATAGGCTTTAAAATTACAAAGTGCTGGCAAAGATACAAAAGAGTGAGTTATCCTCCTCCACCGATCGATGTGTATTTAACTGCAAGACGATTTCATTCTCTGCAGCTTTCATAGGGTTCTTAATATCATTTGTAGTCACTGTGGCAATTGTTATGATTGAGCGACAATGTGTGTTTCTGGTATTTGCACCGCGATTTTTCAGCTCAGATTCGGTGTTTTCATTCTTCTGTGCCCAATCATTGCTCTAACTCCGAGTCTGTCGACATTTCTGCTTGCACAATCACTGTCTGACCAGAAAAGAATCTAACTAGAACGACCAACATGTAGAAGAGATTGCATTATTTTGTCGCGGTGTGCGGGGATTCTGGTATGGGCCATTTTTTGCTCACGTGTGAACACGTGAGCATATGTCGCAGCGATGTCTGTCTGTCTGTGGTCTGTCTGTCTGTCTGTTGGTCCATTTTCTCAAAAACGGCTGAACGTATTTCAGTCAAATTTGGTAGACATCTTCAGAATTCAAATGGCTAGAACTGAAAAGGTTTTGGTGGGCGTGGCTTGGATATTAATGAAGTTATGAAGTTTAATTTTTCTGTTACGCCGCGTATGACAAGTGAAAACAATCGACTGTTTGAGGGCGCTGTGAAATGTGCTTGTCCAGGTTGGCTACAGCTGGATACATTTTACCCACAAACCCTAGCGGCATAAAGCCAGTCTTACTGCACTTACTGTACTTGTACATTTCGTCTCCCCGCCATCGTCGCGTAAATCAAGTTATACCGCCGTATCATAACGAGCACATAGTTCTTCGCTTGTCTCCACAGCCTTTCTGTGCTGTGAGTACGCTTATCCGGCTTTTTGCTGTACAAATTCTGAAGCGTGATTTTGATGGACTGTCGGTGTGGTGTCGGTAAGTAATTCAAAGTAATTTGTGTGTGATGTGTTGATTCTATGTCGTGATTTGATGTATGCACCTTTGTTCGATACCACGATTTGACTTGGACGCTTTGAGTTTACGGTTGAGAAAGTGAATAGTACGGTACATGCATCAAAAGAATTGAGAAGGAGCGCGACTGTGACTCGATCGCGACTGGGAGCTGTAGTTCCGAACTTGACTTTTTCATGGCATAGATTTGTACGGTCGGCTCTTGCCCTGCGTACCCTGCTGTGTGTTTCGGGCGTTACACGGCCCCCGCCACTATCATCTACATCATCACATCTTTCATCTAGTCTAATGAGGTCTTCCAAATCCTTTGTATTCATTTAGACCCATATTTTTTGAGCAACGGCTTTTGAGATTTTCTGGCGCACGTTTGGTTGGCTCATTATAAAGTGAGTCTTGGGGTCGACTGTTCAGAGATGACAGCTATAGTTGCTTCATTGTAAGAAGGCAGACAAGGCCCTCTGTCACAAACCTTAAAAAGTCTGTAGCATGATTGAAAGAATCCATTACTTTACGCTTCACTGTTCTGTGATTAAATGTTTTCTTGGCGTGCGCCAATGTCAGCTACGCTGGCTCCTCTGTAGAATTCATCCATTAGATGTGGTGGGGCCGTGTAACACCTGAAACACACAGCACGGTACGCAGAGCTAGCTAGGTCGGGTAGATTTCTGTGTACGCTGCACTGTCTCCAAAACCCACGTGGGTCCGGCCCGACAGCGTATCCCTTAGCGTACACGAGAGGTCCTGCACGAAGAATAACAACTTGACTGGTGTCAATGTTATTACTATTTCATAAAAATAGTCCACGTAAAGATTGTTTTGTGGCAATCGACGAGAGTCATAGGCTGGTTAGGCTAATTTTGTCGTGGCACCTAATTTTGTCGTGGCAAAGCCATAGATTAGGGTTAGGGATTTTAGATTGGGCAATAGTTTTCGTTCTCGTAGATGTCGCGGGGACATGGATATTCTAGGTACACTGGTAGCAATGATGAATAGTTACTATTATTGTTTGTGTATAGGTCTGTTGTGGTGCTCCGAAAGGGTTTCAGGTAATATTTTCATGATATCGTCATAATAATATGTCTGATCATTTACATACTTTTTTAGTTTCCTATAATGTGGGACAAGCTACTGAATTTCGATGGTTGGTACTCAGTGGCAAAGACTTTGCTCGGAAAATGCGTTACCATCAAAAGCGAATAAGAATGTAAAATGCCCCCAAAAATCTTCCAGACCCCCCCCCCCCCAGGATATCAATGGTCCACCCCATAGGTGGGAAGGCTTGTATAATGAAAAAATGACATTTATTCATCATATTCATAACTTCCAGACAAATATTGCTTGCAAGATCCTGGTAGTAGGCCACCACTGTAATTGTTGATAGATCAATAAAGCCTGTCGGCTGGTAGGAACTGATCAATTAGTGTGTGTGTGTAGTGTGGAGATTTCCTGACTTTCCATCCTGTAAATTTTGACAATTTTCTAAAGTACAGCTTGTAAAAATTACACAAGTTTAGTAATATGCAGATTAATTTTAGTGCCCTTTCTTATCCAGCTTTGAGTGTTGAATGAATCATTATGAGGACAAAATGGTAATGTGATGAAATGTCACAGGACAAAGTGATGATAAACCATGAATTCATTTATTATTCATGAAAAGTATACTCTATGAGTGAACTAATGAGGTTTAAATGGGTCCTAAAAATAAACTTAATTTGATGAGATTTACATCCGTGTGTTGCCCTTATATTTCATTAAAACAAAATGACATGTCATACATACATCAAAAACATTAAGATAGCTATTTGAAGAGATTGTTGGACATGGAAGTTGTGTGAGAAATGTTAACAGAGCTTTCGATAATGTTGTATCACTGTTCTAGTAAATGATATGGCACTTCATGGATTCAACAAATTTATGACAGTGGTCATTTTAATCCTTGGTGTTATGTTTTTTTTTCATTTGCAGAAGTGGTCTATTGATGATTACATCACCACGGGGCATTCATTAGGACATTCCAATTAAATCCACATATTTTTTGTGTGAGTTCATTCACTTTTGCCATTCTTTGTTAGTCCATGCAGCTTTTCATTGTGTGTGCATTCAGGCATCTAGGTAGATATTTCAGACATGCCCAAACCGATTTCAATTTGTTCTTTGATACTATCAATGCCAAAGTTGCCTCCTTGTTCTGTGGCCAATAACATGTCATTTCCATTAATTCCCCCCGAGTTACAGTTACATCCACTAGAAGAAAGACTTGTTGCCTTACGCATTCCATTCATGCAAATAAGAGAATTGCCAAGAGGTAGACAAGTTAGTCTCAGAGGTAACATAGTCAATGTTATAGCTGATGTATCAACTACTGTCTCTACATTACCTAGAACTTTAAATGAATCGCAGACAATACCTGTCAAATTTAAAAGAAAGATTAGCTATAGTCATGCCTATCAGGTAGAGAATGTCAGACCAGTGAAAGTCTTACAAGCAGCTAATTGGTTAGTTAAAAATAGCCCCTTATATAAAGCAGAACTGATTACAATATCTACAGATTGGGTTGTTTGCAGAAAGGATGACAACCACAATTTGCAGGAATTTTGTGAGGAAAATGACGATCATGATTATTCTCACATGTCTGACAAACAAACATGTAAACAAGATGACAGTAATGATCATGATGATCATGATGATGATGATAATTGGACTGAAGAAATAAAATTGGAAGATCATCCTGCTGGCACACTGGATACAATGCTGTCACCTTTATATGATCAACACACAGACTCTGATGGCGCAGTTTGTTATGCACCAGGCGAGAACAATAAACCACTAGGAATATTTCAAGACAAATATTCTGAGGAGCTCTCATTTCCAACAATATATTGTGGTCAACCCAGACAAAAGAAACGCATAGTCCCTGTATTATATAGTACATTGTGTAAATGGGAACTTCGACACAAAGATAGGAGAGTTGCAAAGTCGATGCCTAACATTTTCTTTAAACTAAAAAAATTACAAATCAAGCAGATTAAAGACAAGGCAACATTATGTTTGCGAAAATGTAATCTGAAGGGCCGCAAATTAACAGCTGGTGAGCTTCAATCACCACAAAATGTTGATAAAATTGTTCGACTTGATGAGGGATTCAGAGTGTTGAAGACACTTAGAGGTTCACCACCATACTGGGAGAGTGCAAAGAAAGATATATTTGCCATGATACGTCAACTTGGTATTCCAACATTTTTCATGTCATTTTCATCAGCAGAATCTAAATGGATACATCTATTGAAAATTCTTGGAAGGACAGTTCACAACAAGGAATACACAGATGACGATGTATTGAACATGTCTTGGAATACAAAATCTGATTTGATAAAATCTGACCCTGTTACGTGTGCTCGACACTTTGACTATTCATTTCAACGATTTATGCATGATTTCCTAATGAGCTCACATCATCCAATTGGTGAAATACACGATTACTTTTACAGAGTGGAATTCCAACAAAGAGGATCACCACATATACACATGCTTGTATGGATTAAAGATGCACCACAATATGGTGAAAATAGTGATGATGACATCACACAATTCATAGATCAGTATATTACATGTTCAAATGATACCAGTAATGAATCCTTCGCTGAATTGATAAATTATCAAATGCACAGACATGCAAAAACCTGTAAGAAAAAAGGCCAATGTGTTTGCAGATTTGGATTTCCTGTGCCACCTATGCCAGAACAATGATATTGCAGCCATTGCCAATGGATACTGATGAAAGCACAGAACAGATCCTTCAAAAGCACTATGCAAATATCAAGACTGTTGTTACTGATTTACAATTTGGAGAAACTCTTTCTTTTTCTGAATTCTTAAATAAACTACAACTTGATGAACAAACCTATATTAATGCAATACAGTCATCTCTAACATCAGATAAAATATTCCTCAAGAGGTCACCAAATGAAATAAGAATTAACAGCTACAATGAAACCCTACTCAAAGCTTGGAGAGCAAACATGGACATTCAATTCATTCTTGATCCATATGCATGTGCCATGTACATCGCATCTTACATTAGTAAAGCTCAACGTGCTATGAGTAATTTGCTCAGTAGGGCTGTGGAAGAAGCAAGGGAAGGATGTCATGATATCAGAGAAAGTGTCAGGCATATAGGAAACAAATTCCTTAATCATGTTGAAGTTAGTGCTCAAGAAGCTGTTTACCTTGTTATGCAAATGAGACTAAGAAGAGCTTCACGCGGCTTCACATTTATTAACACATCACCCCCTGATGATAGAGTTATCCTATTGAAACCTCTTGATGACATACAAAACATGCGTCCAAATGCTACTGACATAGAAAGTGATAGCATCTTGAAAAAATATGAGAGGCGCCAAAAGCCCTTGAGAAATTGTGCTTGGCAGACTTGACAGCATGGTACAGTTTTCAAAAGTTAAAAGATAACCCGCAAGATCATTATCAAGATAATGATGACTTCTACAAAACTGATGAAGAGGATGATGATGATGAAAACAACACAATATATCAGATACGTGGCCTTGTGTATAAAAAACGCACCAAAAGTAAAGTTATCAGATATGTTCGTTTCCATAGGGAAAAAGACAAAGAAAATCATTACAGAGAGTTAATAATGTTGTTTTATCCTTGGCGAAATGAAAATGAACTCCTTGCAAGGTGCAAAACATACTATGATCGTTACATGCAAGTAAATTTGAAGTAGATTCTAAAGAAAAGGAGTACAATAAAATGCTCAGGAATTAGATCAAGCTATTGAAGCAGTACAAAACACAGCCATTGATATGTTTGATAATGTTGCTCCAAATACACAACATCAGGAACATCAAGACATTTTAGAAGGATCAAGGCCAAGTGACACATTGAGTATGTTTGCACCATGTGATGAGAGTCATTCTAAATATGACATTGACAGGACATTGGCATCAGTACAAATAATCCCATTATTGAAGATCTTCAACAACCACGAATGGCTGATAATGAATTATATCCACTTTTACAGAAACTCAACAAGAAACAAAAAGAATATTCTATCACATAGTACATTGGATGAAAACAAGGACAGAGCCGTTAAATATTTTTGTAACAGGTGGCGCTGGTGTAGGGAAATCTCTTGTTCTCAAATCATTGTATCAAGTACTTTTAAAATATCTTTCAAATCTTCCTGGTGAAAATCCTGACAACATACACTTATTACTAGTTGCACCTACTGGAAAAGCTGCTTACAACATTAAGGGTACTACAATTCATTCAGCTTTTCAAATTCCTGCATCCCAAGGTTTTCATTATAGACCACTGACATCAGAAAGACTTAATACTCTACAAGCAAAATACAGGAACTTAAAAGTCATATTCAAGATGAAATCTCCATGGTTGGTAATGGTATGTTAAACTATATCAATCTCAGACTACAACAGATAATGGCCAACAATAAAATCTTTGGTGGTGTCAGCGTTGTTAGCTTGGCGACTTATATCAATTAAAACCTGTCTTTGATGGTTGGATATTTAACGACCTTCAACATGATTATGGGCCATTGGCTGTCAACATCTGGAAAGACCTGTTCAAATGTTTGAATTAACAGATATTATGAGGCAAAAGGATGACCAGAATTTTGCTAAATTACTCAACCGTATACGTGAGGGAAAGCATACATCTCATGACATAAAAGTTCTGCAAACTCGAATAGTCAGTGTTGATAAAAAACTTCATCTATTGATGAGTCGACAGTACATCTTTATTGCGAGAACAGACTTGTTGATGACCACAATGCAATAGCATATGACAGACTTACAGGAATAAAAACATGTATACCTGCTACTGATACAGTCATTGGCGATGTCTCTGAGATCATAAAACACAAAACATTAGGTATTGTTGTCATGCTTCCTGCTCAAAAAACAATGGGTTAGTTTCTAAATTATCAATTGGAACAAATCAGCGTATTGAGCTTTGCATTAATCTGTCTGTAAATGATGGATTGATAAATGGTACTCCAGGAGTAATCAAATACATCGATGGACCTGATTTGCATCATGTTACTATTCTATGGATTTTATTTGATGACGATTGTGTTGGCAAAAACCTGCGACGTGAAAAACGGCATTTAATACATGACAAAGTATCTCACAGATGGACGCCAGTTTTACAGATATCACGGCAATTTAGAGTGGGAAGACACAAAAATGCAGAAGTTGTGAGAAAACAATTTCCACTCAGACCAGCTAGTGCCAAAACAATACATCGTTGTCAAGGTGATACACTTAACAATGTGGTTGTGGACTTCAGTACAGCAAACAAGAGAAATCAGTGTCATGTACACTATGTTGCTTTAAGCAGAGTGACTAAACTTACAGGTCTCAACATAACCACATTACAAGAAAATCAAATATCAGTTAGCACTGATGTTACCAAGAGATGCAACGCATGAGAACCCATTCCATGCTACAACTCTGTTTCACATTACCATATATTATATCGAACAGATTCATTATTACTTATCAAAATGTGAGATCTCTTCATTGCCATTTTCAAGATGTTGCTAGTGATTTCAGCTTAACTTCAGCTGATGTACTAATTTGCAGTGAATCAAGACTACAAACCGGCGATCACAATGATGACTTCAAAATAGCAGACTTCAACCTTTTCAGACAGGATGATAAAAACCGTCAAAACAACACCAGACCATATCATGGTATGGTTATGTACAGCAAAGAAAACACTCTTGAAGCTACCCCACAGACACTGCATTGTTTTAATACAGATTTCTTAATTGCAATACACAAAACAACATTTGGTTTAGTTCAAATTGTTGGTGTTTACAATCCACCATCATCACCTACATCAAACTTACAACATGCTCTTCTTCAGCTCATCCATACACTTGAGTACAATCTACCAACCGTGATCATTGGTGATTTCAATGTTGACTTACAAAAGCAAACACAATCTACAAGACAACTATCTGAACTTATGACAAAGCACTTCAACTACACACAAGTTATTGAGGAGTCAACAACAGACTATGGATCATGCCTTGATCACATTTACACTAACATCCATTGCATGCAAAGTGGTGTACTTGAGTCATACTATAGTGACCACAAACCAATTTGGATTGCATTGTAAAATAGAATTAAATCAAAAACTGCGGTCATACTAATTACTGCCCGTGACTACCCGTAGCTGCCTGAGAACTGCCCGAGGAAAAAGTGGGACAAACAGGTTCAGTTTATTTCATGCCCAGCCAACCCAAAATATCATTGATTTGACGTTAACCTGATGTTTTCTCCAGCCGTTTTGAAACACTGAAGACACCGGGCTTCGAGGACGTCGCCAGCTTGACATTGAGTTCATACCATTCAGTCCGAGAGATGGTACAATAATCTCGCCAAACGCTCACAGTTTGACAGCTTACCACCCCTTGCACTGAATGGTATGATCTCACAATCAACTGTAAAGAAAAAAAATTGAAAGATTTCTGCAGTGATGTCAATTACACTTAAGGATTACTCAGCAAGGGCACTTTGCAAGACCAGTACTGGTTAGCCACTTTCATACAGAGGAATTTCTCCTTACTACTCTTACACAAAAACACTCCATTATTTCTCCGTACTACTCATACTAACTCTCTATTGCTATTTAAACTATGTCCTTCTCAATGGCTCATTTTAATCTATTTTCTTGAAAGATTTATCAAAAATAGCCATGTTGTTTATCTTTTACTTGAGTTCTTAAAAAATAAAAATGGTTTTCTGAAAGAATGCGTATATGGCTTTTCATTACTTTATGGTGATATCACTTTGGCCTATACAGTGTGAAGCACTGTACCAATCAATTGCACTTGTTATGTAAATGCTGATACAATGCCAGAAGCAAAGACATTCAGCATTTTTTCCACCGAATTCATATTTGTAAATAAAAAGGCCGTTGTCATTGGTCTGTCATGATAATGTCCATGATCTTGATCATCACATTAAAAAACTTTAAAACTATTGGCAAAAGTTTAAATTTACAGACAAATGCAATATCTATGAAAACACGTGAGCATTTTCAGTTCATGTCTGGTTAACGCAAGCTGATGTCGTAACGATGTCTGTCTGTGTGCGTGTCTGTCTGTCTGTTGGCGCGATATCTCAAGAAGCGCTGATCGTATCAGAATCAAATCTAGTATAAAGATTTACTTTTAAAATGGTAAGACCTGATTAATTTTTAGAGGTTGTGGCTTGCAAATTTTATGCTAATTTGCATAATTAATGATGATATACATTGACAAAGGCTGCGCACAATTAGAATATATCAGCGGAGACAGATACTAAGGATGACATGTAAGTTAATTGAAAATTTGCATATTTAATGAATTTTCCTAATTAGGGATATAAATCAGAACTGAATCGCCCAAGGTGGACGAAAATGTACATTGGAGATACTATGATATTACAATATTGAAAGTTGTTTTGCATTTTGAGATCAGCTTATTACTAACTAGTATATTTAACGAACTTTCCTATCTGGATTGACTTGATCAACGTTGACGAAAGCTGCCAAGTACATTAATTGAAGATACTATGATATCACATTACACATTACAATATAACATCTACTAACGTTTTTCAGAGGGTTGAGATCAGCTAATCACTAATTTATGTATTTAACGAACTTACCTAATTAGCGATATACATCTGTACAGACTCGATAAACTTGACGAAACTTGCTATGTACAATGAAGATATTTTAATATAACAAAAATGACAGTTATATCAGCATTTCGAGATCAGCTTATAACTAACTTGTATATTTATATATTAAAAGAACTTTCATCGTTAGGGACGTATATCTGAATTTAGTCGATCAAAGTTTACGAAAGCTGCCATGTGCATCGAAGATACTATGATATAACATTATATATTATAATATAACAGACCAGCTGATCACTAATTTGTGTATTTGACGGACTTTCCTAATTGGGAATATATCTGTATAGACTGTGATATAATATTCATGAAAGTTGTGTTAGCATTTTTAAACCAGTGAGCTAGTTACTTATTTGCATATTTAATTAACTTTCAATTAGGGACATAAGACTGAAAGGAATCTATGAAAGTTTATGAAACTTACTATGTATATTAATGAAACAATTACACTGCAGTAGTGAGAGATAGTTTGCATTTTCATCTCAGCTAATTTATAACTGACAAATGTAATTAGCTTTTAGAATTTGGCATATAAAGCTTGAAGAACTTAACCAAAGGCAATTACACTTGCTATATAAAGTGGTTATACAATGAGAGCATCCTCAAAAAATATAGTGTTTTTTAATTTAGCTTATTACATATTTGTATACTTAATGACGTTTGGAATTAATCTGTAGTTAATATTGGTCATGATCTTGATCATGACAGTTTCAATGAAGTTGCAAACTTGTCACAATAGTTTCAATTTACAGAAAACGGCAATATAATTATACTGAAACACGGGAACATTTTCAGTTCATATCTGATTGTAGAGGCTTCTATGAAGACTTGCATGATAGCTATCATCTATTACCACGGTGGGACACGTGTCTTTGAAATCACAGTATCTATATTCAACTTTCAATTGAGAATCATACATACATACATACATACATACATACATACATACATACATACATACATACAACATACACACACACACACACACAACACCACACACACACACATACATACATACATACATACATACATACATACATACATACATACATACATACATACATGGAAACTAACCTAAATGAAGGTATTTTAAGATGGCAAAATAATCCGAAAACACCTTGAACAAGATGTAGCTCTGTTTTAGTTAAAGTCTGTATCGGGATATATACAAGCAGAGTCAAAACATAGCTTGCTTTCTGTATCGATGCAATGCAGCGAACTAAATGAAATACATGTATACTTGTCAAGTTCGCCGGTCGGACATAAACTATTGCACCACTGGCCAAAGCAACAGTCAATGATCCTTTCAGGCTATGTGTGTCAGGGGTCACAAGTTGCAGTTCCTCTTGGATGGGATAGACAAAATGGCGCTGTGATGAGCCACGTCATAGCAAACGTTTTCTTGTGAAATAACACACATGGCATTAGTTCTTTCTCATTCAACCGTTTTTGACCACAGAATATACATATCAACAGAAAACCTTACTGGACACGTGCACCAATCTCTCATCAATCGAGCAGCTACAACGGAGCTTTCACATTCAGACAGTACACCAACACCATAACACGTAAACACGCAAACTTACAATGCTTCTTTTCAAGCTCGGCGTCATGTCAAAAAAACAATCACGGTGCTCTACCGTGCAAGTGACTTCTTCGGAGTTGAACAAGCGAAATTGCTCTTACTTGAACAAACTTAATTTGACTTCGTCAATGAGGACAAAAGAAATTGTGCATCCACTCGATGGATGACATCAGGGCCAACTTCATTAGTAGCGAACATTTGCATACCGAATGCAAAACACTTCGGACCACTTTCGCCATAGATTTACTAGCATGCATTACGGGCGATGAACTGGTTATCGCAGATTCATTTTGGTGCCTTCAAAATATGGTCATGTTATAATAATATTATTAAGTATATTTCAAACATAGTCGGTCTATTTACCCGAGCTACACACCCGTTAAAATATGGCAAAGCCTTGAAATATCTTCGTCAAATTTTGGAATTGGACAAATCCTTGCAAATGTTTCAAACCATTATTCAATAATTAATTTTAATTATATTTTATTCAACGCTTGTTTAATTCATACCAGCATGAATATAATAAAAAACGAACATGGAAAGAATGGTAAAGTTCATGTTCAGTTTGATTTTTGATTGTTTGTTTGTCTTCTTTTATCTGTTAAAAGGAAGACAATCTGGGGACAGGAAACAAACATGTCCATGAAACAACAACTGAGTATGCGTCAATTCAAATATTGTCTTCTCCGAGCCCTGCAGTAGTGCTACCTTTGTCGACTATCATCAGCGGTACAGGGGCTCTCATTTTCATCCCACCTGACTTATGTGTAAAGTGGATCACTTCGCGTTGCATTATGGTCCCTGATGAGGCGAATCGAATTAAGATTTGTATCCCAGGACTTGTATCAATGACAGTTTATAGATCTGTGCATTTTATCCCACAGTCAAGTTTCTTGCTCAATGATACATTTATATTACACAAGTAAATAAGCATTCCGTGTCCCCTTTGACCTTGAGACTGACAAACTTACTCGTCTTGGCGATAAAATGGTGTCCCCGACCTCTGATCAATGGTTGTGCCAAACCTGATCACTCAGCTAGACAGCGATAAAACTCAAAACGTTTCAATTTTCCGCCATATACCGCAGTTTGCAAAGATTACATGTTCAGCCACAGGGTCTGATTTGATGCAAGCTACTTGCGATAGTATAGTAGGCTGATAATGAAACACGCTTAAATGAGTAGTAGACATTCTTTCCGCGTACTTTATTTTGGCGCGACATTCGTATTTTCTCATCATACACTTTGCACAAGTACGCTTAATGCTGATAATAATGACATGGTGGAAGTGGTCTTTGATGATGATGAGGATGATGATGATGATGTGATGATGATGATGATGATAATGATGATGATGGTGATGATGATGATGATGATGATGATGATGATGATGATGATGATGATGATGATGATGATGATGATGGGGATGATGATGATGATGATGATGATGATGATGATGATGATGATGATGATGATGATGATGATGATGATGATGATGAGATGATGATGATGATAATGATGGATGATGATGATGATGTTGATGATGATGATGATGATGATGATGATGATGATGATGATGATGATGATGATAATGATGATGATTGTTGTTATGATGATGATGAGGATGAGGATGAGGATGATGATGATGATTATGATGTTGGTGATGATGGTGCAGATGATGGTTGTGGTGGCGCCGACGACAACGACGACGACGACGATGATGATGATGATGCTGACGATGATGATGATGATGATGATGATTATGATGATGATGATGATGATGAAGATGATGATGATGACTGCGGCGACAAAGAAAACGATGATGATAATGATGGTGGTGGCGGTGATAGCAGTTGTGACAGCATTTTCTTATCAGAGGATACTTAATTGACGAGGAAGATTAAATTATTTTGTGGCGGGAGTTTAACTGCTTCGTCATCTCAGCAAAGTTCTGTTGCTCTATGTAGTTCTTGCTTTTAACCGCCTTGTTTTCAGTAAGGTCACTCACATTCAGTGTTTTAATTTGATAGATGACCTTCATCGAAAAGGACAAAACAACTTCGGATAGCTTCTCTCTCGCTCTTTTGGTCAAACTGAAAGTGATGACATCATTTCTCATGCGTCAAATTACGTAATATTCAAAACCATCAATTGGGCAAATAAGTGATCAGAGAATGACTTTGTCGGCTTGACAGAAGCTGATAGCATTCCAGTAGGCCTGCATCGCTCTGCTTTAATAGTGAATAAGATTGTGATGACATAGTTATAGGCTAGAGTCTGAGGCGCCCGAGAATAACGATAGCGTACTTGTTTCTTCGGTGAGTCCAACAACAACGAAAGGCGAACCGTGACAAGTTTTCTTGAGAGACGTGCTGAAGTGTGAAGTTAAACAGATTCCATGAATGGAATTCAGGTGCGTTCGTTACATTTTCTAGATACCGCGTTTGCACATCCAAGCTCGTGAATTTCGTTTGAAATGCGTGTCGGTCGTCTTTTTTTACGTACTCCTTGTTGTGGGGTAGCTCTCAGTTATCCGAGGACAGTTATGAACTGCACACCCCATGAGAGCTGTTCATGAAAAGGATTTGATGGGAGAAATGAAGTGCGAAATGTTTTTCCTAGGTGCAAGAATCAAGTGTCGACTTTTGTTTGTGTGCTTTTGGTCTATACTGTCACACTCCTGTCGTCCGTACAAGTGCGATTGGCAGTTTTCAAATTGATTGGATGGACAACCATTGAAATGCAAACGACATATTTAGGTAGTTGTCGGTAAGATTCCACTCACGGTTGTTTTTTCTCACAACACAACTTTGATGAGATGACTCAGGAAAGGTTTTGTTCTTGGGCTATTCTGTGAAAAATGATGCAACGATTTTCTCTGAACAAGGAGGGAAGTTTGAGTTTCTGCCGTATTCATATGCCCTCACAGCTGTATTTTGTTTACAAACAGTGTCCGACGGTCATCCAGCTCTAATTTACAGTGAATTCTTTGTCATAAGAGTTAAGTTAACGGGAAGATGGCTACCAACAACTTGCATGTTCTGCTCGGCATGTTCTCTTAACTACATTGCGATTCTCCCACTATTTAGCTTTCTGCCAACCAGGCTTAAAATTGAAGGTTAGTTCAAACTTCTGGTTTATAGTTGGCATAGCGATGGCGTATCTTTTCGTCGAGGGAATTCAACAATGGATAGCCAACGAGGTGGGCTTCCTCGACAGATGCTTTTTCACGGGGGGGGGGGGGGGGGGGGGTGGGGGGGGGGGGGGGGGGGGGGGGGGGGCTCGCGTCCTCCAGGTGTAAAAACAACTTTCACAGCTCTGAAGGATAGAGTTGCCACCACATCTTCGATACCGGACAATATTTTGATGACCTTCATCGGATAGGCTGTTATTTTTGCACATCGGAGATGCGATGCCGTTCGTCGGGCAATGACTAATGACATATGCTGTTAACACTTTGGTGTATCATATGTATTGCATTGCAACTCTTCGTTTATTACATACGGGCATTCCGCATCTGCGGACCAGGGTCTGTGCTCTCGCTAATCCGCATATCAGGAATTAAAAAATCCAATCTATTTCACATCCTGGCATTAATTTGGTTTCGTATCATTTTCATAAGCGTCTGGTGGTACCAAAATCGGTCTAGGTACAGTCGATAGAAAATAGAGATCTGGAGCCCGAGTAAGACCACGTAATAACAACGTTAGGCGAAGAATGAAACTCGTCTTATTCAGCAAACACTCCGCCAACAACAACTGACAGTGTAGGCGCAGAAAGTTCCTTTGAAAAATTTCTTTGGGAGGGCATAAATCACGTGACGGTAACATGCTGCCACACTGTATGTGGCGTGATAATAGATAGAAAATGAGATCTCAGGCGTGGTGGTTTCAATAAGGATAATATAATTATTGTTGAGTTCCAGCCTTTGATATTTTTAGTAGTTCACAAAACTTTTATTTTCAGAATTCATTTTTTTTAATTTCAAGTCGCTCGAATGTTTTGCCACTGCAGTGAGCCTGATTTTCTTCTTTTGAGTTTTGAATGACCTCTTGAATGAACCAATGCTGTATTCCTTACCAGGCATTGTCAACAGAAGTTAACAAATACCGACAGACATACAGCTGTGAAAAGCGACGAGCCATGTACAAAACCAAACTTTGTGCTGCACAGCGGCATAACTGAGACATGATAAGGTTAGGGGAGAAATGTTAAACGGGTAAGCTTTTTCAAACATGGGTCTACAGGTCGGTAACTTTCTTAATTTTTGTTCAGAATTCCTTCGCAAATTACCATTTTCACTGATTTGATCTACCCACCTTTATTGAGAAGTAACAAGTATGAAGTAGTTTTAAGATATAACTCTAGTTTTGCATTTTGTTTCTTACAAAGAAAATGTAGAATGTATAAGTTTTGTAATAATCATGCAGTCTTAAACATGAGCAGTTTTGTATTTGTAAAGATTTGTAAGTATAAAGAAATCGCGAAATATACCACATCTGGGTGTGTCGGGCCCGTTAACATTGACAATATTTTCCCGTCCGCCTACGTCAAGATCAAAAGTATGAATAATGACAAATATTAGAGACCTTTTAGTTCGCACCTGCGCTGTGCCACTGTCTACATGCCGATCTTAAGAACTTACAGTGGTACCATACGGTTAATGACCCATATTGACCAGTAAATATTTTCTTTTCCGGCAAGGTCGAGTAATTGCGACAACCTGCTGAACAACACGACCATTTAGGAACAGATAGGCCAATTAGAGATGACTACATGTGGCGTACCGTGGACAGACAGCCTGTAGTCGATTTTCGTCGAGTGTTAAATGACACTTGAATGTTATCAGAATCTTTTGGAGGCATTAAAAGTTAAATCTTCGCTAAATCAGGCGAATTATGTTTCAGAACTGAAGAATTTGTATTCACTGTGTTGTTAATGAGTCCTATGCCTTTGAATTCGTCAAAGTCTACATCTTGTTTGCGCCATACGATGACGCTGAATTCACACCATCACTTCAAATTACAGATATGCGTCAAGGGTGCTACACGTAGCTGAGCTGGGGTTTCATTGTTGTCCTTGTCAATATTTCAGTTTATAACCTTGATAACTCTACACTGTCGATAACACGTGCACGCGGTTCAATTCCCCATGAGCATCGTGTTGGTGAAGCCTGACCTTTATTGTCTCAACGTAGCCAGTGTTTTAAGACACAGCCGTGTAAGGTATGAGTACAGTACTTTTAAATAATCGCAGACAGAATTCTCCTTTCTCTCTTTTTCTTAGTTTATTATTTTTCTCGGGCGGCGGGGATTTGCTCTTGCTTATATTGTAACTTCCTTTCAGTGCCGCTGATGACAAGAATAAAAAATAAAATCATCCCTTGATAGGTGATCAGCGTAATTGAAGCTGGGCAGGAAATACGCAACACTCTAATGCTCAGTTTTAAACCCTTGAATGTGAGCTTTATGTTGGGTGATACAGAGTGGTGTCTGTCAATTTCTTCTAGGCGAAAATTTCAATAGGTCGTAAAAATTATGATTGATGACTATACAGTTGTAGACGATAGGAGCGTGTCGTCTCTTTCATGGCCTGTAGTTTCACCAGGCTTCAGCGAGCACGATGATCGCGCCCACGCACGTGTCCGAATATAGACACCGTCCACGTTCATCTAACGAAACGTGTTCGAATCCCATTGGGACCTCGGTAAACACGTGTTGACGGGTCAATTGTCTTTCATGTCTGACACGGTTTGCTCTCGGATTTCAGCACTATCTGTGTAGGTACCACGCTTTCAATCATTTTACCAAAAAAAAATACAACTTCTTTAGGTGTCTAACTTACGGTGTTTTACAGGTAAAAAGATCAAACATGCCTTCGCTAGGCGATGAATGAAATTTCTCGACCTTTTAAAAATATTAAACAGAAATCGACACTTACATTTGCTTCGTATTAACACTGACTTTACTCGTTTTTGCTACTAATATATATGAAAGTTAGGAATTGGATTTTACTTTCGAGTATGCATGGCAAAAAAGCATAGAGTAGATAAAAAGGTAATTTTGACAACAACTTATGTTTTATTTGACAAGTATATTCATGTTCCGAAATTATGGAAATCTCTCTACTGCGATTACCTACAAAATCTGAAACTTTCTCAACGATTTATATCGCAGCTGAAGCATTTCATACGACCGTACTCTTTTAAGTTGCATTTTTGTGACCGTCAACTCTCAGTCTGCAGATGACCTATTGATTTGGTTGGTTGCCGTTAACATTTATCGCCTTGAAAAAATGCACAAAAATTAATAGTATTTCTATCATTATGTTCTTCCAATGGTTGTGAATTATGCTTTGGTATTGCCCTCCTTAGATCGATTCTTGTTATTCCTTTGAGTGCCAAAGTTCACTTCTGTTGCCTTCATTGAATAAAACATAACCACCTACTTTTTGTCAGGCCTATACAATTTTTTTTCAGATTTTTTTCCAAAATTTTGGTTCAAAATTGTAGCCATTGAACGGTGTTCAGTTGGCCCAAAATTATCAAAAAATTACAGAAAATTTATAACACATGGTAAAATGTTACACTTAAATTTTAGTAGGAAAAATTACAACACTAAATTTTAACGGCTGATTGATACAATATCGAGGCTGCAGGGAGACACTTTTCCATTCTCAGAAATTCGAGATATAACCCATAACAGTAGTTAAACAAAACATCGTTTGAAAGCTTGTATGTCTCTCCGAACAATATTCGTCATACGTTCGCGGTGTTCAGTTTACACAAAAACACTATACGGTATCCCGTGAACACCGAAGTCATGCATTTGAACACACACTACAGTTATTCCGTTGTATAACCAGACAAACCACTGACATTCCAATGCGACCTTACCACTTTGGAGAAGAAAAGAAAAACACACTTAGCTGTAGTAGTGGCCTCCTACGTGAATCGTGAGAATCCAGTCTCATTAACTTCTGAACCACGCAACACAACACAATGTCGTGACGGATTTGGCCAGAATTTCTACGACTCAGTATCCATTTCCAAAACAATAAGGCTAGTATCCTATTTGTCAACAACACACTCCAACGATATTTGCCCACTCAAAAAGTTCCATTGTTACACCAGCCATTTACACTAAGTGGCCCCGGAATGTGTCTCTAACGATTGGGATAACACACTAATTAGGTCCAATTACTGCTGTTGAACGCTGTGTTTGAAGTGTGTTTGTAGGGATTAAGGACAGTTTTAGTCAGCATTGTCTTCTTTGTTTTCATTTCGTGGTTTCTTTGAAGGACATATTTGTTCGGTGACGATGACAGACAAAACAGTTTGCGCAGGTACCCCAATGCTACAAAATCTGTCATTGTCTTACCCCGCTATGACATCAATGTAGATCTCAGTTCCTCTGCACGTAATTCCCAACACATTGCAAAAATTCTACTTGGTATGTCTTAATGTCCCAATTACAACTAACCTACACGGTGATTACGGGTACCAAGCACACATTAAACACAACCCAGGCCCATTTTACAGTCAAAGTCTGGCTACTGTGCTCGGACTCTCAATGATATGGTCTGTTTGTCTTCCATAACGGTCGCGATCAAACGGTCAGTCCTCGGATCCGTAAAGTACTTTGTCTGTATTGGGTTTTAGCTTGAGCATTACATGAAAGTTTGTTTTGGCGAAGAGTTTTCCGATGTTGAGTGTAGCAGTTGCGGGAGTCGACGGTCGCTGTGACGGTCTCTTCAGTTTCATTGGCTGTCAATCGAGGTCGAGTAAAGGTTATCAGTCGTTCAGTGAATTGAGGTACGTCCAAACTTCACATTTCTCTTCTCTATGGCTAAATCATCATTTCTACTTACCAGCATTCAATTACAATAGGTAATGTACGTTTGTACGTCTTCCGGACTATTTGCGGTTCATTTCACATTGTCAATATTCTGCAATATACTAAGTGTGCATCTGATATGGTATTTTGTTGTGCCCGAGGAAGAGGAGGGCGATTGGAGACCCAAATGCAAGTATACTGCTTCACTGCTTTTCGCATGGATCATGTTACAAAAATTCACAAAATAGATTTTATACTGTTTTTCCAATCAAACGCAAAACCGTCACGCGATGAAATTTGTGCTATCCAAGTCTACCACCCTTCTCTGAATAATAGGATACGGGGTCCGAATTTCATATGAAGGCTTCTGGTTAATTTAAAGACGCAGTATTCCTTTCAAGATAATCAGATAAAATATAATCATCAACGATAATATTCAATAACTCATATTCTAATTACTGAAATTGATACATTTTTTTCAAAAGAATCGTTACATGTCTGTAGAGTGTAAATTTCGAGATTACATGTTGGCTGGATCTTCTTTGTACGTAGCAAGTGATTTTTTGTGTGAGTTTCGTGCGTTTCCCGTGATATTATTTGTCGATAAACAAAGATGATACGATATGTTCATTCACATCAAAGATATCCTGACTTTTAGGTATATTGTATTTACAATTATTTAGAGGGGGTACGCACTTTGCATTTCGACAGAAAATTGAAAGTTGTTTAGCGGAGTCCGTTTCTTGTAATTGTAACCATAATTCAACATTCTCCGAAATTTACATTTACTGGTCACAGTTGTCATTTCTCTCCTTTGAGACGTACATGAGAGAGGTATGCTCATAGTCGACGTCCCTGCGATTAACTACCACTGATCATGAACTTAGCGACTGACAAAACGCAGAACGAATAAAGAATTTGCTGGGATGAAATAGTCAGACATCATTAAAACAACCTAATGGTATAAGCCCAGGAGATCTTACGTAAATCGACTGTAAATTTGCAACGAACTGAGATTATTTGCTAGTTCGGTATTCTGAAAACTTGCATATGGGGCCAAACAAATCTAGTGAAAAGTATTCCGGTAGACAGAGACGCTAAACTTAAAAAACAGGGACGGAGACGAAGAAAGAATAGCCTGGCGAGAAAAAATGAAAAGGTTGACAAAGTACAAATAGATTCTGTGTGGTCCGACCGCTATACATTCATAGTGCAATCCCGGTTCTCAATACTTACAAGTCGTGAAGAACATTCGAAGTGGTCAGCTACAAAAGCCTTTGAATCTCTCCCTCAGCCAGGTGCATCATTTAGAACGTTAAAAAAAAGTCAACAAAGAAACAGAAGCGTGTGTAATTTGCAGATAACCGTCTTTAAAAGGGAGGTGGCTTTGCCTGTCAAACCGGTGAAGAGGGACGCGACTTTTGTGAACGCGGCGCAGTCAGCCTCGCGCCTGTGGTCGCCTAGCGACACGAATGTAAAGGGAAAAGTAATCCCAAAAGGATACGACATAAAATATCTTTACCAAGGCTAAACACTAGGATTAGTGAAACAAAAATGAATGAATAACTGTATATTTTCTGCCGGAAAGTTTTTTAAAGAGTGCCGTTCGCAGCCACACAGTAATACTGTCGTCAAACTGAAGCCTATGACGCAATGAAGACATTTATACCCACTCAAAAAATGCAATTCTGGCAATGAGTGTATTTCTCCGAATGATGTCTACATTCTATGAAGCTTTGAACCACATACTCTTTCGCGGTTTTTTATCAAAACAGGCAACACAGTATAAACGTTTGACAATTCAGAACTAAGGCACCTTTTTTGTGATAATTGAGCCGTTAGTAATGGTATGAAAGCCTCTTTGAATAAACTGTTTATTTTTTAGGCCCTGTGAGTCCTGCGTGATTAAGATCTTTGCCTCCCAACGTAAAATGCCACCGGAGGTTATATGATCACATCAAGTAAAAGGTTCAGTTCAGAAGCAAGTTAGATCCTTTATTTCGTGAATCCAGACATTCTCCAGGAAAGGGGCAATGTAGAGGAGAGGAGCAATCTGGTGATTTGGGTAATGGCTTCCGAGTAATTTTTATCACTGTCACTCAGAATGCCAAGTGGATGATTGTCATGAGGTAAACCCTGAACGCAGTCAACACACTCTTTTTCTGTTCCGTCAAGACAGTGCAATTGCACGACTTTGCGTATCTACTGTATCAATTTAAATACATCGTGGAATTATGATAATATGCGAGGTATCTCGTTTAAATGTGCTATGTACGGTTGAAAATTTACTGATGTCGAAAATAAATTATGGCGCGCACAGTTGGAAGCGGTACCTGACTTTTTACAGATACAACCATTTTCAGTAATAGAGCGCGAAGCCACTGCAGTGAACTGCAAATGAAACTGCTTACACTAATTAGTTTCAGCTGTAGCCGTGGTCACTTTGGTGTTGAACAAGGCTACTTGATAAGGCAAAACTAGCTCTGTCTGAGGCTCGAGTTGTAAATGAGAGTTTACGAATGGCACCCTGTGTTCAAGATTAAGATACAATGCACTGGTCCATGAACAAATCTTTTTATTTCAACTTCCCCATACAAACTGTCTGCATGGGACATACAATGTTGTCGACTTTGCCAGCTGGCTACAGCTGAAACTAATTAGTGTGAGCAGTTTTATTGCAGTTCACTGCAGTGGCTTCGCGCTCTATTACTGAAAATGGTTGTATTTTGGACACGTGGGGACTGTATAGGACAATATTCAACAAAATGCGCATTTTGTGAAAAGTTACATATGACTGTAATATTCTGAGAAGAAATTAATTTCGATGTGTTTGAAAGTGTCCTATAAATGGTCGAAAACACTATCTTTCTTGCTGCACAATTTATCCACTACTGTCACCAAACACTGCCACATGTCTTGTCTCTTACGGTAGTGTGCGCCTCTAAAGTGAAAGACGTAAACTTTTGCTAGAACTTTCCTCAAGAAATCTATCAGCGTTCTGTTTTTAAAATCAAGAATAAAACTATTTACCCATTTTTGAAATACAAAATGGCGGCCATGCCTGTGTAAACTCTATGGATAAAAATAACATTCAGATTTTCGAAAAAAATTAGACTTTGAAAGTTTCCTTATGCCAACAGCTTTAAAATAAGTCCCAGCAAGTAGTAGTTCGGAAAAGACAGAGACAGAGAGACTGACAGAGAGACTGGCAGAGAGACAGACAGACAACAGACAGATAGACAAACAGACAGACAGAGATCATCTGCATAACAAAAACCACTTGTTAATTTGTAGTCTTGTTCCTTTTATAAAGTTGAGATATTGTTTAAGTACTTGGAAACTTGAAAGTCACGACTCTTATGAAAATATCGATGTTTTGCCAACTCTGAGATGTGTCAAATCTTAGACCTCGAAAAGAATAGCTTCCATCACCAGATTCTTTCGTAGCCCAAACACTATCCAATTATCTATCGTACAGCATCTGACTCGATGAAACAGCACCACAACCTTCACACTTAGACTGTCAAAAATAAAAGCATATCATGACCATGATATTATCTTTACCATAATGCACCTCGTCTATCAACAACAAATCAGGAGGAAGGCACTAAGTAGCCATGCCATGTGAATGAGGGGAAGATGCCCATCTCTCTTTTCGCCTTTTATTTGTTTGGAGGACAGTCAAGAGAATATCCACCAGGAAGTGACACTTTTATAGGGGACAGAGAAAACCCTTTGGTGCACTATAAAACGCTCTCGTAACAATGGCTAGGTAGCGACGATTAAACACATAATAGGGGAATTATGACAGCATGCTGCAGTTATATGGTCTGTCTACTTCGATTTTGATTTCCCCTTTGTACGCAAGTTGTTAAACCTAACGACGTGAGTTTACTCTTCTCACTCTGCCACCAGACAATCGATGTGACATGACCAGCGCTCACTCTTGTCCGTCACAGACTTCCTTTACGGTAAGCTTAGACTGCTAAAAACACACTTCAAAGTTGTTTTTTGTGTTCGCATTACTCAATTGTTCGCAACAGAGCTTCCTATTTTGTTTTGAGCGAAGACATTCAGTTTGTGCACATTCCGATATGGTTAGTATTGGCTGAAATGCATACCTATAGGTATTGACATTGTCTGCATGGGTGAATCAGCGCCTTCCGAAGAACTGCAGGGGAATTTATGAGTCGGACTGAGGAAGGCTATAGCTGTTTCTACTCAACAATGCGAGCTTCATTCGGTAATTATTCAGCTTAGTTCATGATATATTTGATTTGAATGAGTGTACGTTCCTTCAGTCTAGTTGAAATTTCAGTAAAAATTGTAAGAAGGGTACAAAGATCTGTCGAGTATCAGTGTGTGTTGTCCTCAACTGTCTATCCTTTCGTAACATAAAAGGCTAATTACCGTTTACCTTCTCTTTCCTGCCAAATAAAAAACTAGTACGTCTTGAACCTGAACAATTTGTGAATGATATTTTCGATGTCAACACGACCCCATGTGCCATTTTCTGAAAGCTATTGTTAAGTAACTTTATTGAATATTACCAGATAAATGTCCTAGACTTGTCCTGTCAAATTACTGAGTAACGGACTTTCATACGTCTACAATACAGGAAATCTAACGAGCAAGATGGTTGATTAAAGTGTTTTTTCAGACCCTGATTCCTGCAAGTGGCTACAAGGGGCGCCATGTCAATGAAAATGATATGCGACTCATATTTAGAGCCTTTGAAGTTTTACTGAGTAGTTCGTCAAAATGTCTATGTGAAATTGACCAAAGAATGGACGCGCAGTCGAAAGAAAACATGTTAAAAAAGAAATCTATGACAAAGGACAGATACATGTAAGCTCTAGCGAATTCAAAGATAGAGAAGACAGTGGCATTGCAAAAACAAGCGAGGGAAAAACACACAAAAAGAAACAATCCAAACTGGACGAATGCGAGATAACACCCATCCTTGAGAACACAAGATGACATGTTTTTGAAAACGGTGGAAAGTCATTGGTTTGAGGTAAATCAGGCAAACGCGACTTTGTACATGAATGATTAGCGCACCAGTAAAGCTGCGGACTGCAGACAGCGAACGCCCTCATTAGCCCTCGGATGTCGCCCTCACCGATTGGCTACTCTGCCGATCGATGACGGATGACTGTTCCAAAGAATGCGACAATTACAGATATAGAGATTGGTTAAGGTAGTATGCGCCCCGAGGGTGAAAGACTTAAACACTTTTGTTCAAACTTTCCTCGGGGAATCTTTCAACCATACTCTTTATACTCTTTCAAAGCCAAGAATAAAAATCATGGGTTACTCTGCAAATTTTGGTGATACAGATTCAAATTACTTAAGAATGATTGATAATCGAAATCCAAAATGGCCGCTATCCCTGTGTTAACTCTATAGACAAAACTAAAATTTTTCGATTTTCGAAAAACTAAAACGGTGAAAGTTTTACTTACACCAGAGCTTTAAAATGAACCCCCAGAAGTGGTATATCAGAAAAGAATCGGAAAAGTTTTAGAGTCAGAATATCTGCCCCCGAAGCACATTCTCTTTGCCAATAGACCTGAATTGGAAACTAATGGAACAGAAAATTAAGATGAATGAACAACTTTATCGCCATCAGACTAGCGCAAAACCACTTACTAACACGATATGACTTGAAAATGCTCACGTGTTTCAGTACATTACTGTTGTCTGTCTCTAAATTGAAAACTTTGCCACAAGTTTGCAACTATTGAAACTGCTATGATTAACATCATAAGCAATATTCATCACAAATTAATTCCAAAGGTCATTAAGTAGATGTAATTTACTGAAAAAATAGTAGATTTCTTTGACTGTTGTCGTTGTATCACCACTTATATAGCAAGTGCAATTGCCTTTGGTCAAGTCCTACAGATTTTATGTGCCAAACCATTAAAGTTTATCTGATATGCAAATGATAAATTAGCTGACATGAAAATGCAAAATATTCTCTCGGATCCCTAATAGAATATAAATTCTTCATCAATATACATAGTAAGCTTGAATTTATAAACCTTTGCGCCGTCCTTACAGTCCTATGTCCCTCATTTGGAAAATTAGTTTAATATGCAAATAAGTAACTATCTAAGGTGAAAATACTAATTATAAGCGACTTTCGGTAATATTTATCATATTAGCTTGAATGAATATAGCATGTTTTGTCAACTTTGATCAAGTCGATTGAGATATCCCTAACTACAAAAGTTCATTAGATATGCAAATGACTTAGGCCTATTAGTCTATCTAAAAATTCTAACAAAATTTCATGAATGTTACGTCTTAGTATCGCCAATATACATTAGCAAGTTTCAGCAACTCTGATCAAGTCAATTCAGATATATCCTTAATTAGGAAAGTTCGTTAAATATGCAAATTAGTATTTAGCTACAGTAAAATTTTAAATGTCTTTCAATAATGCTATATCACAGTATTTTCAATGTCCATAGCAAGTTTTGTAAACTTTGATTCAGGTAATTTACATATGTCCCTATTTAGGAAAATTCATTGAATATGCAATTTTTGTGATTTGTCCTATCGTGATCAACTATTGTACCAATTCTCATCAAATCTTGTGCATACGTCGTCAATGAATATCCGTTTTTCTAACCTATTTGAATCTGATCCGATAAACCGTTCTTGAGATATCGCACTAGCAGACAGACTTCTAGACAGACAGACATCGCGCGCTGCGACATTAACTCACGTGTGTTAACACGTGAATTAATGGACTCTCCTCGGGCCGAAAATATTGAAATGCATGGATCCTGCTGAAAATTGCCGGAATGCTGCTCACAGATACAATGCACGGCACACAGTTGCTAGAGCAATAGCCACTCGCCCTAGGGGTTCATGGTTGCCAGGGGAGACATCACTGAAATGCCCCTAAGGGATAATATGTCGCCAGGAGTAAATCTATTAAGGAAAATTGAAACCAAAACATTGTCAATACAAGATGAGGTATTTGCCAGAGGGATCACAATGTATCCAAGACTAAATCTCCATTTTAAAAAGATATAATCACAAGGGAGTGGCATTACTTCGATATAATATAACATATTATAATATACTATAATATACTGTACTATACTATACTACACTATACTATACTATACTATACTATACTATACTATACTATACTATACTATACTATGCAATACTATGACAGAACCCTGTGGCCTTGGAGGGCACCCTGTGAAGTTCCGAAGGTATTTCCCGAGGGATACGGTGTATTCTGCCGCCAGTACTTTTCCGAGCGAAGCGAGCAATAGCCACTCGCCCTAGGGGTTCATGGTTGCCAGGGGAGACATCACTGAATAAACCGTTCTTGAGATATCGCACTAACAGACAGACTCCTAGACAGACAGACATCGCTGCGACATTAACTCACGTGTGTTAACACGTGAATTAATGGACTCTCCTCGGGCCGAAAATATTGAAATGCATGGATCCTGCTGAAATACCTTTGGCACGCCACAGAGTGCCTCCAAGGCCATGGGGCTCTGTTATTAGTACATATGTTCCCCAATTTTGTCGATCGCCGTCGAAAAAACAAATCACGACACGGCCTGTTTGCATGTAGATTCTATATAGTGCGCATTGATATGCTGTCAATGAACTTTTCATCAGCTGTGAGCTCACTGATTGGCTAAGGGAAACTTTCTACTATTCATATGCAAATATTTGATGCAGGGTACCGAGTTCACTATGTCACTGTATTTCCATCTCGACTAAGGCAACAAAACATACTCAAACAAAGACGTTTTCGGACAGAAATCTTAAATATTTTAAATACATAACAAAATTGGTATTTAGAGTAACAAGATCAATTGTAATAAAAATTACAATGACTGAAACTTCAAATTGTACGCGAAATTAGACTAATCAGAGTCCGAGTACGGCTGTCAGATCTACGGTGAATGAAACACGGTGGTGCACGGACATCTGGCGAAGAAAGACGCTGTTAAGAGTAGTTTTCTGAGGCCGGGATGTTGAATGTGAAGTTTGAGTCTCCTCCAGTGATTTGATAATAGCACGGGTAACTGGTTTTGAACTTGCTGGCTACACCATTGCAAGGATTGCGAAGTACTGATCGCCGCGTTGTCGCAGGAGCCGATCTATCACATTTGTCTTTGCCATGGCCGACACGGGTATTGCACTATCGCTTGTCGATGTGCTCGGTCACGGCACGGTCCCTCTATCACGGTCCCTCTCTCACGGACCGAGGTCACGGGTTGAATTTGTCATCAACCCCACTCAATATTACTCATTTGCCGTTGTTGATCTTCGTATGCGAGTGATTTATTGTAACTGGATACCGATCACGAATCTAGATCATATTCTTCGTCGCTGTTTCTGTACGCCAGCTGACGTAAACTGGCAAGCTTTACGTCACGGTCGTGGGTCAAGCTCGACTGGTTTGGAAACTCTCAAGTATACAAGTTGTCGCTGTTATTGTCCAAAGCCAGTCGTTGAAAACAGCAACTTCGGGACGCGTTTTCATAAGGGTGTTTCCGTTTATTTTTTGCAACCTGACGAGAGCTAGAGCTTTGACGTCTTCGGTCGAGACCGCAGCAAATCTTGCAGATGTCAACGGCTTCGCCGGTACACTGCTTCCATCGTAGTCACAGTATTTTGCTCCGTCCGTGCCGAGATATTAGTTTCACTTCGATAATAAAATTCTGATTCCAAATGTTCGAAATAAATACAGTTCTGCCAATCGTAATAATTATTTTCTTCCACAGATATACAATCCGCTTCAGTATTTATTGTTGTTCAGGAGCCGGCGACAATATTTACCAATAGAAAGTAGTACGGGATAATAGCTAATTTGCATAATTCAGCGTGAAATAATTTCTTAACCATGGTTTTCTATGTAAACATTATTTAATGGCACGTGACCTGTTTCTGAAATGCATTGAAGTTAATAAAACACGTGAAATACTTTGCTGAAAGCAAGCAATTAGTAAAATATTTAAAAGCAGTGATAATTAGCTCAATCAAAAGCTAAAATACTTAGAAAAGTGTCACAGTTTTTTAGAAAATGCAAAAAATATAGAGGGACTATATTATCTCTGTCTGTGAAAATACCAACTTTATTTTGCTGCCAACAAATTGGTAATCTGTGGTACATATGTAATAATATACTATACTTTATTGCTATTATATCATAACAGTATATTGAAATTCTGGCGTAGAACATCAAAACGGATTTTTGCTCAAGCTAAGAGCTCGCGCGTATGCCAGCCGTGGTATATCGCCAATATACCATGTTTCTTTTCGCGTCTCGACCAATCAGATCGCTGTATTTGCACCATCAATATACTGGTATGACATAATATAATATACTGTACTATACTATACTATATATAATATAATATAATATAATATAATATAATATAATATAATATAATATAACGTAATGTAAGGCCGAAAAAAGAAAAAGAAATGTTTCTGGTCAGCGCGCGCGTCACTTGAACAACAGCGCGTCACCCTTTTTTTCTGTTTGTGGCCGGCGGCCGTGGCTGACACCAAACCAAAATGGCTGAAGAGAAAGAGAAAATTCTTTAGGGGCATGATCAATGACTGCATGAACAGTATATATGTGACTATATTGATAAAACTATAAAACTGACCCTCCTCCCTCCCTTGAGGGAAAAAAAAAATAAAATAAAATGCGCGTCGCCGCACCATTTTTTAAAGAAAGACCTGACCAGAAACATTTCTTTTTTTTTTTGGCCTAACGTAATGTAACGTAATATAACATAACATAACATAACATATAATTCTCATGATTTGTAACATCTGCTAACTGTAGTCCTTAATAGGTCGTTCCTCTTGAGCTGGAAGGCTCTTCAACGACAAGGTAAAACGCTGACTTATTGATCAACGTGTGATACATAATTGCCTTTGCAAAGACCACCACATAGGTCAATTTCTGCAACTTGGCTTCAATAAAATAATGTGTTATTAAAACTTTGACAAACTCACACGGTCTGATGTGTGAGCGTTTACCACTGTTACGAAATGTCTGTGACGCCTTATTTGAATACCTTTTACCACTCAAACCATGACTTGTAGACTTTGACTGGCCTTATGCAAACAAACTGTCGTTTTCCCACTAAAATTTTAGTGTAACATTTTACCAGTCTTTATTATTAATTTTTCTGTGATGTTTTGATAATTTTTTGACCAAACGCATATCACATTTCATGTGCTACTGTTTTTCATTAAAATGTAGACAAAAATAAAAAAAAATGACTGCGGGTACATTTTACCAAGTCAACAAATATGACGTTGGCGCTCAAAGGGTTAATTCTTTTACCTCCAGAACTGTCTAGATAAAATCTGCTGATATTAATATTTTTCATTGGTGTTTGTTTTAATTAATAATCGTTGCAGGTTAAAGGTAGTGTACTTCACAAAAGTGAAAAACTTATCTTTACGCAGACACTTTCCTCTAAAACTTTCAACCATTGTCTTACCAAAGCAAGAATAAATGAAAATTTAGTGGTTACCATAATAGTTTGGTCCTAGAGAAACAAAATACCGAAAAATTACCGACATTTAAATTCAAACTTGCCGCCATCCCCGTGTTACCTCAATGGATTAGGATAAAATTTTCGTAAAACTTAGATAGTGAAATCTTTTCTTGCTCCAAGAACTTTACATTCCCCAACAAGTAGGAGATCAGAAATTGTTGTAGTGCTGATTATTCGCTAGTCAAAATGCCAGCAGTTGAAATACATGTATTGATTTTGATGGTATGTTAGATACTTTTGCCACAATGCTTAGAATCTGTTGGTTCATTAGATGTCGCACCGATGGACGGACGTATTGTACACAGATGACAGACTGGCATCTCGAAATATGACAATAGCTCACGTACAATTGAATACTTTAGCTGTAAAAAAACAGACAGTATTAGTGGGAATAAATATAAAAGGCTATGCCATAAATGAATACCTAATTCACTGACGGACTTACTGACGGAACCCGTCAATGGAATAGAGCCATGAGTTGCCAGCCAGTTCATTCATTCATCCATCCATCCATCCATTAATTAATTAATTCATTCATTAATTCATTACTTAATTCATTCATTCGTTCGTTCATTCGTTCATTCATTCATTCATTCATTCATTCATTCATTGACGATAATTAAAACATGAATATTAGTTCGTTAATCTTGTAAAAATCAATAATAAATAATTCATAGATGCATGATAATGAATGAATTAATGAGCGACCGAAAGAATTCATTATTGGCAAAATGAATCGATACAATAAACCAACGTTTTCCTTGGATACATGCAAGGCCATTGCTTTCTATAACTCTTAATCCAACAACGTAAGTTCTGATACTTGAGAATTGACCGGTATTTTCATGAGAGGTCTGTTACGAAACGTAACCTAAATTCAATTTTCAGAATTCAGTCGTGACTTTCTTCGATAAAATGACCTCTAAGTTATGATATATATATATATATATATATATATATATATATATATATATATATATATATATATATATATATATATATATATATATATATATATATATTATATATATATATATATATATATATATATATATATATATATCAACCTTCACAATTATCTGTTGTAGGTTTGGTTCACCCTGAGGGTGGCATTGAGATAAACTGTCACGGTGCGGATGTCCTCAGAGTTGCACTGAGAGCAATGTCAAGTACCTCTGTTGACGTTATTCAATATTGTTGCTAACGGGTGCTTTTGTACGGGCGCCACTAGTGTGTTGCTCTGGGCAAGCATCACGGTGAATACTCTCATTTGTCGCGGCTATCATCATGATGACTTGTCTGTACTTGTCTAGGAATATCTAATCTTCCAATTGAATTAAGCAATTGCCTTGACAGCCTGACTAACCTGTGTAATTAATGGCAATTAAATGCCCTCCCTTTCGCTGACAGGTACGTTACGTAAATGTTAATGATACAGATAATGAGCGTGGGCTATGAAATACGACACTGGTCAAGGCAAGTTCAATAGCGTACACATAATTGGAAAAACGCAATCTCACGCCCAATTTAGGACGAAGTTACGGAAAGTCAGAACTTGTTTAACCAAACTGTTGCATGCCCACCTGTAAAAATAGTGTAGACCCATACCTAACAACGCATGCTGAATGGTATGTTGTTTGTCTTTGGAATGGAATATTAAATATACGGATTCCATAATTAGAATTTTAGGTCAGTATCATTCGATCCAGCATTTAATCCACGGTGTTATTATATACGCTCTCTTGATGTGGAGAGGACTGTTTCTCCTTCAAACGTAGGGAAGTGTTTTTCCCAGCTCTGTTTCGGTTAGTACTTTACTGACAGGACGTATATTTGTTATTTTTGAAGGTCCAGAAAGTGGATAGGCATCTTATCATGTCAAGGTGACCTTCAAGCGTCACCTTTATTATGTCCTTCCACACCTACACATAAAAACCAATCCAGGGTCACATGGTTTATCCCATAGGCCTTTTTAAAATCGCTGACTGTAAATGATTTTGTTTGACTGTTCGTGTGTTTATGTTGAACAGCAGCCCTAGGCGGTTCAATGGAAAGCATCCTAGAATTTTTGAGATATTCTCCAGTCCCATGCGAGCTGTATTTTTGTGTCCTTTGTAGTGAAACACAAACTATATGCAAATAAGTCCATTTGGATGGGAAGGGCCTTGCGATTCAGACTAAGATATATCCCCTGTGGCTTTCTACAAAGAAATCAGTCAAAGGTTTCCCGGGACACAATGCCTTAATTATATGCTTGAAGGCAAAGCGCGAACAAAGAGGTGTGCTAAATTGCAGAGGTTGTTTTGTAACTTAATTAACACAAGCAAGCCACCATTGCCCGCTATTTGAATCGTTCCTAAATGCCAAAGCCGTAGTAGCTCTGACGTGTGATTCAATGAGAATTGATGGTTGAGCTGATCTCGGTGACTCGTGTAGTGATACAGTGAGGTGTCCTGCACCAGAGCTTGTGTGAAACCCACCCCGAGTGTATGACTGTTCAAATTCAGACCTGCGCCATAATCACCAGCTCGGTCTAAGCTCGGGCTGAGCCAGTCTTCAGTCTAACGCAAGGCAAGCTTATATACTTGACACTCAGTGATGCCGCCCGGTGGAAAGTAAGCTAGCCGATGGCAAAGTGAAGCACACAGTCGGACCATACATCGTGTAAGTTTCTTTAGATTCCTTGTCTTTCTCGTTTGACGACCGTATGTTTTTCAACGATTTTAACCCCGGAGAGGTTCGTCCTCGTTTTGATGATTTAGTTGTAGGCCTATTCAGCACCGTTGTATAGAGTCGCCGTACTTAGCATTGCCATACAACCGTCTCTATTTAGGGCAGATGGAAGCTTAAGTTTGATGTGATATAATTTCTGTTGGTAAATTAACCAGTGGTTGTAATATCGCCCAGGCCTACATCTTCTAACTCAACTGATGCATGGAGATAGAATCCGTTTCTGCTCCATGACTGATGGGACACAGTACATTCTGCATTGTCTATGTTGACACGGATTTGCACGTCACTCTTATAATAGCACTACTCCTCGAGACCCGTGTATTCCGTTTCCATCGCATGACAAGGTCAAGTTGTGCCCGGAATCCCATTAGCAAATAAGTACAGATTAGGATTTCCGCGTTTGAACAAAATTAACGTTTCGTTGTTGACGCAACAAAGCACATAACCGTGAGTACTAGAATTTCTCTACTTCCCGTCCGTCAGGGATGGGACATTTGACGTTTGGAAGGGGGGGATGCAAGACCAACACGAGTTTTGATTTTCGTTTTTGTTTCACTTCTGCCATGGGGGTAAATTAGACAATTTACACATTTCTGCTAACTATACCTATTTATTCAGCTTTAAAATGTGTGCATTTATGTATTTCTGAAGTTGTAAAAACAACTTTATTAACTCAGTGTAATAAGATTTGCTGTTACGTATTTTATCATATGTTTTACTTATTGATCTTAGGAAACATGCGCTCTGGGTTTTCTCGTTTATCCGTGATTCGTAATTATATCAGTAAAATATAAAGCAAACCATTATTAACAAAAAACTACTCAAATACATTATTCCCAAGAGGCGAAAATACATAATGGGCGGTACATACATATCAAGACATACAGTCACTTTGTGAACCGGCTTTCCGGTTTGAATGTAGGAAAGCTGCTACCGATACGATCATCATATTTCTAATTATAGTGAATTTCAAAACAGCTCGGAATTACAACGTGCTTGGTGATAAGAAAAAAACGCTTCGGACGTTAGAAAATAACCTGACGCCACCTGCATTCATCATTATAAACGTTCTCCTCCGATACATTTTGCAACAATGTGACCCAATACGACGTTCACTGTGCCGCAGTCAACATCGTCAGTGTTGCGCGCCCCACTGAAAAACTCACCCGAACACTGGTTGCTTGAACATTCATATATTGCCTTTATCACATTTCGCGTCGATTAAACTACACAAAACGCTGACGATAGGTTTTTTCGGCACAGTGTGAATGGGTCGGTACATAGATTGATGTTTCCTACACTGATCGTGTTCTGTAAGTGAGAACAGCGGACGTCGTATTGGGTTATATTCTTGCAAAATCTATCAACGGAGAACGTTTGTTATGAATGCAGTTGACGTCATTTTCTATCGCCAGAAACGTTTCTCTAATCACCAAAGCACGTTGTTATTCCAAGTTATTTGGAAATTCACTGGATCTACGACACAGATAAGTGAACTTTTTGAATCTTTAAGTTGGTTTTCAAGAAATGTCGCATGCTCTCTGAGGGCTGAAAACTGTTCGCGAGACCGAGTTTATATGACCCTACACTTTTTCCTCGGTGGGCCACAAAACTGGCAAAATGGGCTCGGGGTTATTATCCCTGTTCAGGCGCAGGTATTTACCATGGGCCAGGAGGTGTCAGTAACATCCACTGACGAGCAAGCAGAAATCCCAGGGCATCATATTAAAACTTTCATTTGTCCAGCGGCACTGTGGAAAATTATCTACACTGAAATTTGAAGGATATAAAAGCAAATAAGCTGCCTTAAACCATAGGACAGAATGTACTTAAAAATATAAGACGCCAACAAAAATTTCTTATCATATGTGTTATTAAAACGATGTTACCAATAGTGTAGTATACATTTTGATACTGATTGACTGTATTCTTACTGTATTGAATAGTTCTCAACCTTACAGTAGTACACGCCTCGAAATAATGAAACTAAAGGTTTGATCAAACTTTCAGTAAAGACACCCGGAGACTTTGAACTATGCCGGTCACTTATCAACTTTTTGATACTAGAAAACAAGTTACCCAAAATGGCCGCCATCCCAGTGTTAAGTTGATGGAAAAAGATAAAACTTTCAATTTTTTATATGAAAAAAGCCGTATAAAACTTCATTTTCTTCCTAGGCATGCAGGGCGCCAACAGTGGGTAGATTAAAAATTATTGTAAAAGTTTTAGAACCGAATATCTGCTCCCGAGGCGTATCCTACCTTAAATAGGTAGAGTTAAAATGATATAGAAAGGATCTCGTCTAGAAAATTTGAATCCTGAACGAAAGCGAGTTTTAGTAGTGAAAGGCTAGGCGAATGAGGGAAGGTAGATACGCCCAGAATCCGCAACCAGCTTTTGAAACGGTGTCACACCCAGAATGATGAACACCCTTCACTGCTTTTCCATGCGCCGCCAAATGTACTCTGATTGCATAGCGCTGTCTCTCACGTCACGGTCTCCGGTTCTGTTACCTTGTCGAAAAGTTGGCAGCAGTGTCTTGAAACAGCGCTCTTTCTCGGCATCAAGGTCGTATCCTCCTGATCAGCGCTCCGAACGGCGGGTTTAAAACAAATATAGGCTGCATATGAATGTGTCTTATCGTGTTTACTTCGAGTCTGAAAATCACTGGAACGGATTATAAATCCAATTTCACTGCAATCCGTTACAACCATATGATCGGAACAAAGAGTTTCGATTTAGAACTCTATGTCAAATATGTTTTATGGAGGAAATTGTTTCATGAAAGGATATAAAAAACCAACTTGTCAGAAGAAGATAGAAAAACATATTTGACCCTGCATGAAGTAGACCTTCTGCGAACAACGTGCAAAAACAACTTACGATACTTAAATGAAAAACGTGTACCTTTATAAGCAATAAGATTACTAAATTTCAGTGTGTAATCGTCAAATGTACCATGTGATTCAATTGAACTTGAGAATCAACGTCAACTGTCCAGAGCTCTACGTTTATAGTAATATCGTTTATAATAACCCAGTCAGCCATTCTCCTTGTTGAAAGTTGAAAGGTCGCTTCGTTTTTGTCGGAACTCTCCTGGGGTTATATTATCAAACACTTCGGTATTCCGTCGCCCATACGGCAGAGCAAAGTTATGGAGGGAAACTACACATATTACCCGCACCACTCATGTGAAACAAAAGTCATTTCTCCACCATCTTACATGCTGTAGGACCAGTTGTGTATAATCCGTTCACTTTGCTAAACGGTAAATGTTACTGTTATTAATGAACGCGACTCGGCGATTACAGTCGATAATAATTTATCAGGTTGTCAGGTGGCGCGGCTAAATTTAAATCACAAACTCCTGGCACATTCCTTTGGATTCACTAATGTTATGGTGACCTTACTGAGTAATTGTGTGTGAGCAAACGATGCCCCGCTGTTTGTTCTGTGGTTACGGGGGTATCTGAAAGACTTGCTCGAACTTTGATCCGTGGTCTGAAACGGAGTTTTTCGCTCCTGGCGGCCCCTCGACGTGATAACACGCCCTTCTGTCCGAGATTTCCACAGCACACGTCAACTGCACCTCCGTGTCTTTCGGTCACATCGGCTCTCTCGATGAGCGCTCCATCTTCGACGAGGATTTCAAAGTAAGAGCAAATTTGTAGCGTCACAGGGAGTCTCAACCTCTGCTGCGTGGTGTCTGCCCGCCATATTTAACTACAACAGTAAAGCTGTGTGCACGTAAGTAGACATGTATAAGTACAGTACCCGGTCAGGCCGAATGCCCCAGGAAAGTTGGAGTACTTAATTTCGACTCGCCTGATCGAGCGTACAAATAGATGCCGTACGGCGTGTAAGGCGAGAGCAGAATTTACCTTGGATGTAAATATTACTTCAATCGTACGGGATATTCTTACCAATTTTAAGCGAACCACACTTCAGTAAATTGCAATGAGATCCATAGTTGAAGCTGGGGCATATTGAATCGCTGGTGGCGTAAGTATAGAATGTCTAAATATTGTCTTGGGAAAAAAACAGTCTGTTTAAAACTTTCGTTTGTTATTGCCAGGGGTCTTGTGCGGTACACGTTTATGGTTCAGACCACAGAAAAATGTCAAATAGTAAAAGTAGTCTACGGACGAAGGTCATCGATACTTCCAAACTGTCGACAATGATGACATTTTTTCTCCTTTATACTTCGCATTGCGAGATGAGAAATGGATTTGACGCGTTTTACACGTGTTGGTTCGCATGAAGGCTCCCCAGGGCATCTTTATGCCAATCGTTCGCTCCGACAAAGATGCATATGGAGTTATTTTTATGCACGTGACGTAGCACATTTACAGCAAACCCCTCGAGTTTTCCTACTTACTGTATTTGGACCTTGCTTTGCGAAAAATGTGGAAACCATAGGTTTTCCTTTTTATCCAGCACCGTTTGACGCCTGACGAATAATCGATTGTAGTTTTGGACAAATTTGCATGAGATTTCTCTTTTGATCGAGAGAGTACTAAAGACTATGCCTCTTGAATCTCAAGTCCGGACCCCATACCTGACACGTACGAGGGCGTGTCTGTAGACGGCATCAATCAAAATATTTTCAATATGGCGGACATGCAAGCGCGCTGTTAGAACGCAGACAAAAGTAATTTATGCCCCGCATAAAAAGCGGAATTTGAATTACCAGGAGTTTATGCGAGATCATACCATTTATCAACCGCTCACTTGCAGATATTCTTCGGGTCCTGTAAACAATGAATTCTACTCACAAGCCACATAGATATCTAGATCTACAGCTTAGTACACAAAATATAAGGCGGGGGTTGTCTGCCGCAATTCAGAAAAAATAAATCTTGAGTGATGGTGATATTCTCGAGAGACTTGACAAATTGCCGTCGAGAGAAAACTTTTATATGCTCGTTCCACGTTGCAAAGGGCGTGCAAAGTCGCGATACGCCTGATTAATTTTTAGTGCCCAGGAAGTATTTTCAAGTTCCGGTTGGGGCTTTTTCAAAGGAACTCACAATGCTTCAAAGTCGGTCTATTAAGACCGTACGACCGCTTCAATGACTATCAGAAGGCGTGGAAAGGTTACGAACGAAACCCATCGTCGTGTTTGCTCTGGGACCCACCCCTCTCCATAAAACGAGAGTTTGGGGAGAGCGAAAGACCTAATGAGGAAATTATGATTTGAACTTGATCCAAACGCGACGAATTGCTGAAATAGAAATATGATAGTTTAAACTGCCTAGTCGGACATGATTTTGAAAAAAGCAACATTTTAACTTAGTATCAACCATAAACAGTTTTAATGGCATATTGGTATTGGAAAGCTGTGCACGATGACCAAAAAGAAAGCTAGACATATCCCCTGAACGCAATAATATTGTCTGTTATGCATGAGTATTAATTGTCCTCGACCCCGATGAAGCGTCCACGCCATATTCATTTGTTGGCAAGGTGATGACGTATGCACACGCAAGGCACGGCCCGTGGTAACGCGCTGATCAAACAGACCAATTCCTTTGTTGCGCGAAGGCAACTTCGAGGGACCTATCGGAGTTTCACATCGTTCAAAATGACGTTATCAAGCAAAATTGATGAACCATGCGCCATCTATACTGTGGAGGAGTGCGATAAAGTCGATCATTTGGCGAAATATTAAAAGGCCGCACGTGATGACACAAATATTATCACAATGTTAGTGTCCGACTGCAATATTTTATTTCAATGTCTCACTAGGCAGCATGCATAATAACATGGTGAGCGGTAAATAATCCATGTGGACCATGCGCACACAGGGAACACTTCTTTAGATTTATTTATTCATTTAAATATTTATTTATTTACGCTTTTAATGAGCTGCCGTATTACTCGGAAGAGTAACATTTCATCGAAACTCAAATGCACCGTGAACTACAGAAGAAATTACACTACATAGCGGTAAAAAATAATTTAGAAAAACATCACAAAGAAATATTTTCTTATATACTTTCAATGTTACCTTGAAATTATTTACATCGGGAGCATACTTCAAATCATAGGGCATGGAACGATATGTTAACCTTGTCTCTGTTGATTAGAATACACATGTTATATGTTTGCGAAAACAGCAGAGAGAGAGAGAGAGAGAGAGAGGAGAGAGAGAGAGAGAGAGAGAGATTACATTTACACAGGCAGGGATCGACAGACACAGACAGAGTCATAGAGACAGACAGAGGGAAAGACGGACATAGACAGAGAAATGGATGCAGATGAGTATACCACAGCTAGAATGGACTGTGGCGTACGAATTACGGAGACCTCGGCTTCCATTCAAAACTAGAGGTTATGATCTTATGGTCACTAATCTCTGGTAGGTGATTTGCATATCTGCCAGACTCCTGATAGCGAAACCCCGGAAAATCGTTATGATAAGACAAGATATATCGAAGCCACATGCGCAAGAACTGATAATTTAAGTTACTGGATAAGGGTTTGAGCGGATATCGGGCTCGTTTGGATTGCGAGCTCCCAAACACTGTGGCATGTTGCTTTGTGTGTGTTTTGAGTATTGTGTGCCTAGCTTGAATGGGTTATCTTGTTTCTTAACAAGATCTCGTGCTATCGCTGATGGTTGCATTTCATTTAAGGGGCTCAATTATTGACGGCTGGTTAGCGGCGGATAACAGCCACGCCGACAGGCCGCCTGCAGAATGATTGATCACAGGTTATTTGCTTTACAGGGAGCGAAATTGTAAGAGGTTGAATCTGGTGACGCCATGCCAGCATTTCAAATGGTAATTGGGTGCCCTTATAACCCACTTTACTAGTGACGTTCGCACTGCCATGTTTGTTTTCCAACCACTTACAGATATGACATCGATTCGAAGAATCTGCTCACCGCATTTCGAAAAGCGCAATATAGGTGTTGTCTTTTGCCGAACCCCTTGCGTCCATTCATGACAATACCTACACGACATGATTTCGCATGAATATAAACCCAAAAATATAGATCTTTTTGTACTGGTGCGAAAGTAATGGTTTCATATTTTTCACTCGGGCATTGGCCGTCACCGTCTCCTGTAATAGTGAAAACTATTTACGTATTTGAAATCGCATGCAAGATCAACTGTTGGTCTCGTAGACATGATGGCGTTGCGCTTGAATATACAATAGCCTCAATGTATTCACTTGCCGCAATCATTAACCCATTTAAGCCTGCCCTTTAATTAACTTTTCAAACGGTAGTAGTCATGCATCACTGAGTTTTCGATGCTCTTAATTTATAGAATAAACAGCAGACGGTGTAATCGGTATGTTGGAGGAGAATGAAGGACAAAAAACATACACCACAACGACTAGTACTGTTTGTTTGCGTCACACATAGAAACTAGCAGACGGGGGTCCAAATGGCGCATTTCAATAAATTTTCATAAATAGACAAACAAACGTTAGCATAGAAGCTTTACGGTTGGTGCCTCACAAAACCTTAAATAAGGCCCACTGAATTTCCTCAATGGTTTCAAAGAATTCTGACGGAATCCACTCGACACAAACGTATTCTCCGTACAATGACGTGAGCAGCTCAAGGAAACCTTGTTTATTTTGTCGGAAAGTGCAGTAAAATTAGAGCTGTTAATTTCATGTAGCCAGGTAAAGTCTAAGTAGATCATTGAACGCAAATTTTCTTAAATGTAAAACGTGCTCCCAGGATATACATCAGACTCTCAGAGACCTTAAGAGTCTTGACTCGTCTACAGCTTTTATGAACTCATTTTGAAGCTATATTTAAAAATATTTGTCGTCATTTTTCTGAGAAAATCATAACTTTTGTCTCAGGATCAGCTAAGAAAATGGAGACCATACGGAATTAATGATGCAGGCAATAATACGGGATGATTTGCAGATTAAAATGTAAAATTGTCAAGGTCAATCCTAACTTTGCTCTTTGTGATGATAAAGAACGATTTTAAATTTCCCAGAGGAATGAATGAACTGGTGGTCATCTGGTCATATGCAAATGAGGATGACGTCAATCTCACGTAAAGTGATAAAGTCTAAGGGGATAATTGAAAACTAGGGTTCATTAAGGCTTAGGTCAGACGTACAACGAGGTCATTTGCTTGTTTGCACGGCTTGTTTTTTTTTTACAGTGCAAATAAACAGAAGGTTCGGCAGGCGGGGGGGGGGGCAGTGCTTGAGGACGGGTTTTGTGGAATGCCGTGTGCGACTTGTAATACGCATAGCCTTATGTGCAAAAGAGAAAACTAAACAAACGCTACTAGTAATATTTTAGATTTCACAGGAATGTACATACTATGTAATCCTTTTCAATGGTGTGTTTATAACTCACGTGACCACCTGCGTATGGACTTTCCTTCAGGAAACTTCATCAGCATCCTCAAAAGAGAGGAATTCGCGGTCGACCAGACAATGAAGACTGCAGCTTATGTTTACTGTGATCGACTATGGAAAATATTTCGCATAATCCTGCATGGGACGCTCTAATTGTGACTGTCAAAAACTTAAGTGTTCGATTCACCGTGCCAAAGGTTACCATAAAACGTCTGTAGGCCTCTGGCGATCGTGTACACTGCGACAGGATAAGCGCCGAGTTCTAGGTACTAAAGACCGTTTCAAGAAAATCCGATAAAGTAGACAATGAGAGAAATATGAATCTTATCCCCGTTTCCTCTTACGTTGACCTTGCTCAACTAGTTGCTCTGAAAAGCTACGCAAAGTATAGCTATCCCTGCACATAGGTCATTCGTCTGTCAGTGCACCGGTACAAGTGGAAGAATTCAACCATTCTTCATTAGAAAATAATCAACATGAGCGTCGATCCTGACCGTGCCCAAAACAAGAAGTGAGTCAATTTCTCGCTCAGGGTAAGGTCATAACACGTTATTGCAGTGTATCAATTTTTTATGTGTCAGCTACTCCGTAACCATGTTTTTGCTTGTTGTGTAGAGCACGGTAGAGGCACCGTATTTTAGTTAACTACACGTGTAATGTTGGTCTTTCTCAACCCTTAATTGGGTTTATAGAGCCCCAAATAGGCCCTATAGATGCAAGGTTATCAGCTGCAGAGAAAGCGTGAGTTTGTAATTTGACATGAATGTCAGCATGCACGTGTTGTAAGTGTTAAGAGTACCTGGATAATCCCATCCGCGCAAAACGGCCTTCAGTTCCCCGGGGCATTCAATCAGACAGGATAGCCTCGCTGCGTAAGATATCAGTTTGGAATACAATGTTCCCGGTAGTTCAATATACACCGCCATATGTCGACACGAAAAGAAGGGAGCGTAGGTCAAAACAATTCAAACACAGCTTGCATTGACACGGCTCTGCAATGCGCAACGTCAGCAAAACTAGGTTATAACACGGTAAAACTGTAAAGAGGCTTATTAGGTGTACTTGAAACTTATTCGGAAGCAATTTTAAGGTAGAACGCGCTCCGGTGACAAATATTCGGACTCTCAAACTTTTTCGATTCCTTTCCGATTTACTACTTTTGGCGGCTCATTTTAAAGCTCTCGGAGAAGGAAAAGAGAAAGAAAAAGTTTCACCATCCGCAATTTAATTTTCCCCATAGAGTTAACACAGGAGTGGCGGCCATTTTGAATTTCAAAAATCCCAAAATGTTGGGCAATTTGTTTCACCAGTTCCAAGCTTTGCACTGTGATTTTTATTGTTGATTTGGTAGGAGAATGGTTAGAAAGATTCATTTTGGAAAATTTGAGCAAAAGTTAAAGTCTTTCACTTTCGAGGTGCATACTATCTTAAGCTGTATGACACAAGGCGGACAGTCAGACGGACACGACACGTGACAAGTGAAAAACAAGAGGGCAATGCGAATACTCAGGATCCTGAAGTAAGCTACAAATACGGACAAGCTGAATAGCACAGGGCGGACAACCAGACAGACAGGTCACATGACACGTTCAAAAAACGGGGCATTTAATGATGTTACTGGAACAATGACCATTGCTTCCCTGGAGTATCAATCATACAACCATATAAAATTATATGACACGCATACTGTTTGCTTGGTCGAGTTTAACAGATCTCTTACAGTTGCAAAACGTAGGATAATGAACGATTGGACATCCTGCTTAATGAGATCATAACAGAGATTTATAATCTATAATTTTGAGTGCAACTGTATTCGAATTGCGTGGAAAAACAAACGAACCTCCCGCAGCGAATAATGACCAAACTGGACTCTCCATTATTGGCATGAAAAGAAGACAAGGTCGGTCCATAATCAGATAATAAAATGTCCCCAGTGTTTCTTATCTTGCCCCATCGATTTTTCAATCCATGGGGTCGAGTTATTCTATGAGATCGTTAATGCAAAGCGTAATAAAACAGTTGCACCTACTGACTCGAGGTAAATCGATTTCTTCCATTAATTTTATTTTATGTTTTAATCCCATTATGGTGCATGTCTTTCAATGTCGGGTTATTCTTCCGTTCTAGCCAAATGACCCCCTCTTCCATGTCAATACCGCAGACAGCACCTGCGGTATAGATCTAGATCAATACGTGCGGTGAAACTGGTGTTTCTATAGCTGAGAAGCAGTTGTTGAACGATGTACCTTCTTTATTGAGTGAAAAAAAGAAAATACCTTTAACTTTTTTCGGCCATTTTCAACTCTAAAATGTTAGTGATATACTTATCCTCACCATAAAATGCACCTCTTTCACCAGTTTTCGCTAAATTAGACTTATATATTCACTATGGTTTACAGTAAGCTGTTTATATTATATCCTGACAAGAATTTCGAAAATTTTATTTAAAATGTTGCTACAAATATTCAACTACATATAATTTTACAGTGACTTTCAAAATAGCTTGGAATTACAACGTGCTTGGGTGATTAAATAAATGTTTCTGGCGATAAAAAATAACGCCCACTGTATCCATTGCAAACGCTCTCCTTTAATAGATTTGCAACAATTTAACCCAATACGACGTCCACTGTACTCATTTACAGAACACATTCAGTGTAGGAAATACAAATCTTTGTACCGACCCGTACACACTACACCGAGGATAAACCTATCGTTAGCGTTCTGTGCAGTTTCATCGCCGGGAAATGTGATAAAGGCAATATAAGAATGTTCAAGCAGTCAGTGTACGGGTGAGTTTTTCAATGGGAGTGCGGCAACACTGACGATGTTGACTGTTCGTACTTGCTTGCATTGAATTCTTCAAACAGTTTTTACATACTAATCGCAGTTGGAAATGTTGTTATTTTTTATTTATTTTTAAGTTCAGCTGCGTAACATCAAACGGGTTTTAGTTGTAAAATAATTTCTCCAGCACAGATTCTCTTGTACTCGGATGAGTTGGTTAATTTTTTTTGTTTGTAAATAACTGCACAAATGTCGCTCTGTGCACTTGGTACTTCAATCAACGTGTATATTTCGAAAATATTTGGGGTCTCTTGACACAAAAGGATACTTGTTTACTGTTAGTGAAATCGCAGTCAGTAACCGAATCGCAAAGAGAAAAGCGTGATAGACAAAAGGAGTAAATTTTTGTTATGTATTTTCAAATGACATTTTACCTAGAATAGAAAAACCTCCTTGCAGATCAATTGTAAAAACTTTTGAGTGCATACTCGTCACGATTCACGCCTGGTGGTTCAGGCCACACGTACATTGACTACGGTAATTATCCGTCTCAAGTCACACAAGTGCTGATGTGGCTAGGGGTCACTCATATGTGGGTTACACGGGTTTTAGACGTGAATAGATTCATCTTGTCACGCAAATGGGACAACTTCATATCGTACCCACAAAACATGAACAAAAGACTTAGCATCATTTTGGCACAGCGATGTGAAAGCAAATTTTTGAAGTCTGACGTCATAGCGTTTCCTCGTCTTACAATATGACGCGCACACTGTCGACAAGAGCACGGCTTGTTTCTCATTTTGAGAGCCCGGTTGTTGCTATGGAATTTATAAATGTTCCTTTTCAAGGGACTTTCCACGATCCTTATTATATTTCAATGAATTTGTCTACTTATTCTTGATAGATAATATCCCATCGTGACTGTCGACATCTCAGAGGTTGCAATATACTGTCAAAATGGTTTAGAAAATCCTCCACAATTCTCTCCAAGCACCATACACGAAATGATTTCTGCCACATTCCGTACTGGCTTTCCACTGCTTTCATCGCTCACCCTCTAAACGTATTCGCTCTTAGTCTTTAGTCACGCTCTTGCCTACGCCGCAACAAAACTTTCACATCAATACGCTTGTAAAATCCTTGATAACTTGATTCCGTACAGACGCTGCCCCATACTGATGGAGGGACTGTGACATCACCGAAATATCCTCGTTAGCCGTTTATAACCTCTCTTTCGTAAGCCGCAGAGCCCATCCTAAGATTCAGAAATTTCCTTCTGAGACATGGCGACACTTCACAGTTTGTCAAATCCTACGGTACTGAGGCTCATGCAGAATTGAATTGGGTCAGTTCATACGGGCAAATAGTGTTCAAGTTTACAATTCGCCGACTTTGTGCAAGTGCTAATCCGTGATCAAAAATTCCAAATGACGAAAGGAAGGTTATGCCATGGGCGTCGATAGCGTACATAATCTGTCTGACGGTCTGTCATAATCATCAAGGGGTTAGCCGTAGAATTTATGTACCAAATGCCATCTGCCGGGGTTGCTCTTGAGTTTATTGGCCGAGCTATCGAAAAATTGAAGTTGGTTTTAGTACTTAGTTATTAGTTAGTTCGGCTATTAACTGCCTTGTAAAAAGTATGAATTTTCGATGCACGCACAGGCTAATTAGACATTATTTGTGTTGCCTTTTCCAGTTATGATCAAAATTTAATTATAAATATTAATAAATTGTTAATATGAATGCTACAGAACAATAAAATCTGGCTTTTTTACAAACATTGTCGTCTATTTTGTGTAACTACCTTCTAGAAACATCATTGTTGTTAAAATTATGATTATAAATAAATTATGATTGTAATTAATAAAATCACATTTTGCACATTGTAATCTGCTTATGTAAACAAACCTCCGGAAACCCTTATTTAGTTCACAATCTATGCAAAATTATTCAAGTGACACCATTACCCATGTTCAGTCTACGTCGAAAGATACTGCTCATTATATACACTGTGTGCAATGCGTAGACAGCGATGTTTGTAAAAAAGCAAGATTTTATTGTTCTGTAGCATTCATATTAATAATTTATTGATATTCATAATTAATTTTTGATCATAACTGGAAAAATCAACACAAATAATGTCTAATTAGCCTGTGTGCACGTTCTCCGCGGGATATATTCGAAGAATCGTGACTAAATTGCATATATTTACATCTCAAATTCGATTATAGTTGATTTGTTAAGACACAAAAACTACCATCAAAGATGCTGAAGTTGATATTTCAAACTACGAGATATTTCTTTATAAAAATACTGACATCCCCCTCCCGAAATCGTTAACAGCTGTTTGGGAAAGTTGAATAACACATTGACAATGTGACTTACTAATTTGTTAATCTTTGACCATAATTATATCTCCCCAAATTAATGTGAAATTTATAAAAGTTCTTTAAGTTCGGCAAGATCAAGGGCGTCGCTGCTCGCGACACCATGTTGCCCTGCAGACAACCCTGGATTATTCTACACTAGCATTAGATGCTTCACATTTCATAAGTTATAGCTTGGAAGTACAACGTGCTTGGGTGATGAGAAAAACGTTTCGGGTGATAGAAAATAACGCCACCTGCATTCATTACAAACGTTCTCCTTCAGTAGATTTTGCAACATTTTAACTAAACACCATTTTCACTATGCTACAGTCAACATCGTCAGTGTCGCCGCGCTCTCACTTACAAATTCACCCGCATATACTGACTGCTTGAACATTCTTATATTGCCTTTATCACATTTCCCGTTGACGAAAGTGCACAGAATGCTAACAATGTTTTTTTTGGGTTTTTTGGTACAATATGTACGGGTCGTACAACGATTGGTGTTTCCTACACTGATCGTGTTCTGTATTAGTGAGACCAGTGGAAGACGTCGTGTTGGGTTCAATTGTAGCAAAATCTATCACGGGAGAATGTTTACAACATGGATGCAGTTGGCGTTCATTTCTATCACCAGAAACGTTTTTTTTTTTCTTACAACCCAAGCACGTTGTAATACCATGTTATTTTGAAATACACATCTTCACATCAAATAACATCATCACATTTGAAAATGTTTACGTTTCTCAATTACCTGGGAGAAAGCATGACCTAACACGATGTCATAGAATCGTATCACGTTTTACCAACACTATTGATACGGGGTCATAATAATTGGTGCCATCTACATGGTCATGTAATAATAACCAGCAGACAGTGTTAGTCACATCGAGGCATAAGAAAGTCACGATATTGCACTTTTAAGGAGGCATCATGGGGCAGTGGTTATCACGCATGATCTCAGATGGTTAGTTCAAGCCCCGGCGTGGCTACATGGTGATGTATCCTTGAGCAAGGCACTTATTTCTCACTGCTTTTCCCCATCAAGGAGTGTTGGGTACCCGGTAGGACAGAGCAGTGTGTGTGTGTGTGTGTGTTCGCGCAATTAGCTCCGCTGCGCTGATTGGCTGCACATGTGAGCTGTTGTTTGCTCCCCAGGGAGTTGAGTGGTATCATATTAGATCCAGTGACCAGGGGTAATAATAATTGTAAAGCGCCTTGAGCACTTGTGGATATGTGCGCTATAAAGGAACCCATCATTATTATGTCGTCAATGCGATTAATCAGTTGGCAGCATTGCTCAGACTGCGCAAAAAATCACAAATACCTTATAGAATTACGAAAGAGAAATTGGTTGCCACGCATTCATCTTTTTCCAAAAGAAAACCATATTGTCTAAAATTGATTGTGCTTTCAAATTTATTACCGGTCCTTCACTGGGATGATTCTGTGCATATGGGAAGTTATTTGTTGAGTATCATGGAAAGCTGACAGCTGGCAGTGCTTAGACTGTTCACGAGAGCAGCAGAGAATGGCAGGAGTTTCAGAGCGCTTGTGTTTGGGAAAATCTGTGCATTCTCTCTAAAATCGGCTCAAACCTGTGAAATAACAATTTGTAGGTTTGGAGAACGGTTTAACACGTTCACAATGTATTAAGTGAGACCTATTTGCGATAACCTTTTCAGCACAGTGATTTGGCCAAGTAATATTGTTGCGAATGGTGCTTGTGAACATGTCGGTGTGTGCTTGTCCACAGGGCATTGGGTAATCAGGTTAAGATGGATTATGGTGACAGTGGTTTAACTTCTCAGTATTCTTTTGTATATTCCAACGTGGTATTCAAATCGTTTGTTCGGAATTGCTTTCAATAGCTTTGCTGCGGTGTATAATTGAACAGTAACACTCTTTTTTCGCTATCAAAAATACAGCCACCAAAACCAAAAACGTTCAAAGAATAACGAGCCACCAGAAATTGAACACATAAGTGGATATATCAACATCTCGGTAAAGAAATCACATGTAAAGTCACCATTCTTTATAGATATCCATCATTGTTACGTACACATCATGACGTCTTATATAAATGATAGAAATAGCTTATAAACAATCCCTAGATCTAGTTCATCATCGACGTGAACACTAGTTGGTACCGTATATTTCCATTGCTTTGGATAAGCGTTGAATAGAGTCACTTTTTTCCGAACACGTGCTTTCTTTGTTTGCAAAATGACAAAGCTGCGAGGCTGCAACCACTAAAAAGTCATTACAAGGTCCTGCGCACGAGAACGAACTCAAACGTGTAAAGTATTTCTTGATTGAGTTTGTTAATACTATCGAGAAAATTACAAATTGTTAGAATATATCAATTGTTACATCAACTTGTCAAAATGAAACCCCAGGCAAAAGACAGTACGTTGCTAAAAGGGACATCTCAAGAGGATAGTTCATCTTTGGGTCAACGGAGCTTTCTTCGGTCAATGCCCACATGTCGATATTTATTTTACTTCCAGACTCGACTAACTCAGTAACTTAACCAATAATTCACTCATTAACTTATATACTGACTGACTGACTGACTGACTGACTGACTGACTGACTGACTGTCCTACCTACTACGTTACTATTTTATTAAAAGTGTCTGCTCATACGGACATGTAGACATTGTAGATTTCCGAATTAATTTTTCTTGTTTTTATTTTCTGGTGTACGTTAGGCTGCGACTCTATCTGTCTCGGCTGTAAGTCCCTTCTTGGTAGAGAATCCGGGTAGCACGTGGCGAAATGTATCAGATACGGTCGCGAGATTAAGAGCGCTAAATAATTAATGATGGATTTGTCTTTCACATTTTCTCACCCGAGATGTGTGAACCATTGGGAATATCCGAGATGATGTCGTCACTGTCTGTCTGTCTGTATCTGTCTGTCTGTTTGTCTATGTGTGTCTAACTGTATATCTGTTTCTGTCTGTCCCGTCCATCTGCCTGTGTCTGTCTGTCTGTCTGTCTGTCTGCCTATCTGTCTCTGTGACCGTCTGTCTGTGCGCCCAATATCTAAAAACGGCTCATCAGATCAGAATCAAATCTGGTACATAGATTCAGTTTGCAAATGGCAAGATCTGATTAGTTTTTGGTGGGTGTGGCTTGCTTACTTTTGCTCATTTGCATGATAATGATTTTAGAGAAACGGATATTCATTGATAACGACTGCAAAATTTTAATAAGATTTGCTGCAAATATTGATCACACCAAGATATATCAGCCATGAATATTATCAAGGGGTATCATGAAAGACAATTGTCAATTTGCATATTTAATGAACTTTCCTGATTAAGGATATACCTGAATTGACTTAATAAAAATTGACGAAACTTGGACTCACTGCATTTAGAAGTCTTCAGCTTGATCAATGGCATTGCAATTAATCTGTAATATATTTCCGTAATTTAATGCATTGTGTTTTGGGCAAATCTATGAGCTATAGGTGTCGTATTTTAAAGATTGTAGCAAATGGGAAGATTTTCTGGGTGGCAAGTGATGTGGTCAGTACTTAATAGCATAATATAGCAAGAACAAAGCGGAGAGGTCAGCAAATCGGTATATTCTCCAACTGCAAACAAACACTCGTACATTTATTCTCAACGGACACCTGGTACCGGACACCTGGTACCAGACACCTGGTTCCAGACACCTGGCACCGCCACCATAAGCATGGTTTATCAAGATGACCTATTTTATTATCATTTTCTATGTGTGTATTGGCCATTGTAACTTACATATTTACCCTAATTGATACCGATTATTTGACCTGCTTTGATGTCATGTTACGTAACAGGCGTTGCACTTCCTGTCACTCCTTGAATTTTGTCAGTATATGTCTTCTGCAGTCGTGCAGTAGGCCAAGTTCATTCTCATCATGATATTCGATCTGCCCCTTTATTGTGGTAGCCCAAAATCATCTAATCTAGTCATACTGCGTTCCAGCTATCAAACCATACACTCGCACACTGACATCATAGCAAGCTATCTTTTCATGACAACTTTTCCCCACACAGACTTAGACGGGGTGGCTGAGACCAATCTCTATTGAAATTGGTCTCAGCCACCCCGTCTATTAAAATTCATGAGTTTACTTTTCTTGTTTACGTACATACCTATATCAGATGGAAATCTGAGGATTTGCGATTACATCAGGTTGACAACGCCCCACACGAGAGCAATGAATGTAAAAAGTGTGAAAGACGCTCCCACCTAACTATCCAAAATGTTTTTGTGTCGAGTTTGTGTTTGATTCGTTTCAAAAATGTGTTCTTATCCGATTGTTTGTGTTAACAAAAATGTTTGTTTCGCCTCGGATATTTGTAGGGAAGTTTGGATCAGTGTGTACGGTAATGTTTTGTTTGTGTGGGGAAATGATGGCGAGACGCAGCCGGACCTATTGTGTAACAGAGTTGATAGAGTGGCCCTTTGACGCTTGCGTTTCGAAACCCGAGTGTGGTTTCTCATCAGTCGCAGTGTAGATTCTTTCCTTAGTTTGTGTTTGTGAAAAATTATTTTAATGCATTTTAGTGGTCTTGCTCTTCGAGTAGCGAGGCAAGTATATTAATGTTTGGGTCTCGTTGTGAGTCCGTTTGGTGGTTCAGTTTGTTTGTTCTATGTTTCTTTACTTCAGTAAATTTTGTTTTGAATAGTGTGTCTTTTAGAATTTTGCCGAGGTTTGTGAATTTTTAGGCAATAATTACCACTGCGGGTACGGATTTTATGTTTTCTTGATCAAGATACTTACAAGTATCATGATCGATGTGTTTGTTCTCGTACATTTTGTTTAATAGTTCGTGTACTTTGTTTACTATTTGTTCTGTGTCGTCACTGGCTAGTTGTGTATAATACTTAGTGTTGCGTAATTGCCTTTCGCATTCGTGTACGTAATCTTTTGTGTTGACAAAGACAAAACCCGACCCTTGTCAAAGGTTTTTTACGGTAATTTGTCTACTGTTTGCAAGCTGGTTTATCGCGATTCTTTGGGCACGCGACATGTTTTGTTTCCTTGTTTGAAAGGGTATCTCTAGAAGTGCGAGTTTAGCAGCTTCAGATAGCTTTCAGGTTTTTGTATTTTTTGCTGTTCGTGGAGTCAATTTGACTTTTCTTTGAATTGGTGTTGTTGCGATTGTTCGTGTCTCATGATGTCTCCGGTGTTTGGCTTAATTGCTAATGAAACTTTTAATGTTAATTGTTTTCCAAGTCAACTATCCAAGCATTTTAAGAGGGGTGATCAAAAAGGCCAGAACAGCCAATTTTGACCAACCGGGTTCAAGAACCCGGGAAAGGTGTTTAAAGTGTGCGATAGATGTGTTTACAACATAAACATTACGAACAGTAGGATTAAGATAGGTATGAATAATCCAAACTGCCCAGTTTCTGTGTGGGGAAAAGTTGGAATGTTGTCATGTTTTTGCTTTACAATTCCAGTAAACGATGAAGTTTTAGCAGATGTTTAATAAGGTACTCGGCAATATCAATCAGTAAACTCTTCAAGGAATACGCCCAGGAATTCATCGATTATTGAATTGATAATTTATCACCCGATGCGTACTCTCGTTACAGGGCTCGTTTTTAACCCTAGATTCCTTCCCTTCTCCTCCCCAACCATCAATCAACCGGTCCGACATTCCATGATTATTCCCTCTTTTTAATAGTATTTCGCTATTCGTTAATACCCCACCCTCCCCACACCTCACATCGGTGTTATCAAAATACATGATAGTTCCAGCATCTCATTGACAATCTCTTGCAGATAATACTGAATCGCTCCGCGACAGCAGGGATATCTAGCAACCATAGTATACCTTCGCACTTCTGTTCAACACTCTCTATTCATTGATTGATTGTTTGACTGCCATGTTCATATTATCATGTCTTTATGACTTCGTTTTTGGAAACTTTCTTCGCACTTGTCATCATATACCTGTTTGTTTACTTAGCCGTATCCTAGCAACATACCAGCTTTACCAGTAAATCTAGAACGGGTGATCTTTTACGTTACGAGACTGCATGCGTCACAGTGACTGGCAGACATCCTATACACTTTGCTGTTTTGCCCGCACGTTTTTTGACACCTTCGCTATACGTCATTTTGCAGAGCCTGGTTGTGTGTCGGTGTGCGCATGCGTACAAAGGAAGGTACGCTACCTTGGCACCCGAGGAAGGACATATATTGAGCGAGAAAGCAGACAGTTTTTCAGACCCAGATAAAGCTGGTACTTGGTAGCACTCGTTGGTAGCACAAGCAACACAGTGGAAGAGATCAAAGACAAAGCAATACACAGAAGCTACTTGATCCACAAGTCTTCACCAGCCTTCAAGTTCTCCATCTCTAAAAGTAAGTATGTTATATTTTCACTGACTGAAAGAATAGGAAAGTAATATAAGAGAATGTGGGCAAGCATAGCTTGGTGTAGCTCGGGTCTCAATACCGATGGATTATGCATCATAGTACAGGTTTTTGCATTAATAACATCGCACTTTGTCACGGTAGCGGTTCGTTGGATCCACGCTTGCTGTTATGAGCTGCCGATGTTTACGCGAGCGGGCGATTATTTCGGGTTTAAGTAAGACAGTCCGCAGGTACTGCACGTTGTCACCAAGCTTGATCGGGCAACATCACGTACGTACACCGACTTTCGGGTTGGCCGGCGGTTGACCGATCGGTGCACAGTCATTTAGAAGTATCGCCTGAGGTTGACTCGAGTGCCCAAATTTGCAATTTCATCATGCACACGTTTTGGAAACCTCTGTGATCAGGCGTTTGACCTTTGTGTTTCCTCTGACGTAGAAGAGATAGGGAAGACCCAGAAGTTCCCCACTGATCATTCGCGATAATTGCGATTATCACGGCAGATTACCCCAAACATGAGATTTTTGCATTCGACAGATTTTTTTCCGTGTATTAGCATGTAATCACACGAAGATAGTCGGCAGATCACATTATTTACACAAAATTTGAGATGTAAAAAAAAATTTGAAAAACACATTTCTGTAGTTGTATGTTTGTAGACTGAAGTTCCAATGAAGATATTATGGAAATGAAGTTTTATGGTTGTTGTTATGGGGGAGGGGTCCTCGGAAAGACAAAATTAAATTGCAAGATAAGACCTGATAGTATGGTATCGAACCGACATGAATTTACCACGCTAGTCGGTCCTGCACTGCCTGCCTGCCGCAGATCGCTTAACCATAGAGACCTATTTATCCCACACGCCCCAACAAAACATTTTGATTCTCAAACTCTCTATCCCAATGTACTATTGATTTCGTCCTTCTTTAGCATAACATCAAGACCTACAAATTTTGTTAAATGAATCAACTCCTATATCGCTATTAGGTACCCTTATTGATTCTTTCCACTCCGCAAATAGCAAAACCTTGAATTATCATACATTAGTCTGTCGCAGACATAAATCCCCATGGCTATTATTAAAGTTTTCAACTCGTTATTTTGAGCCTAATGGAGCCCAGAAGGTTAAGGGCATGTGAACTATTTACGTTTCGCGCGAACCAAGCCTGCTGTCAGCCAAATTAATGTTGTGTTGTGTAATTACATGTGACCTACCGCGCTCTGTGTGCAATGCACTTTTTACAGAGCGCCACGCTTCTAGAATTGTGAAGCAAAAACATGACAAAAAATCTATCCTTTGCACGATTTACACAGTCTCCGAGCTTTTATTAGTATACTGTCAAACACAGTGAAAGGAGGCGATATTCCTAGACAAAATTTCAAATTCGCCTGCCAGCAATAATCTTTGAGAATATGCTAAAGACCAAAGTCTCCATACTGAAAACGAGGCAAATTTATTCCGTTTTACAAAAACTGAACAGAAAGTACAAACAAAGTTACATGTAAGCTACCTCAATCACTACAACCGATTTGTATAAATCTATCAGCCACAGATGCGCCAAGTAGTCGCATAGGAGACCACAAGTGAGCATCGAACTACAGCAAAAGTTCCCAGCATCGGGATGAATAAGCCGCGAAAAGGTGTTACAGAGAATTTATATTTGTAATTTTATTCACAGCTTCCTGGCATACTTGCGTCAGCGTCGTTACACTGTCAGAAATTTCCAAAAACCATCGCAGAGCAGACGGCCATCGGTGTTTGAGCCCTGAGATCCAGGATCCTGCTGTAAGACAAATCGCTCCGGTCTCCAAAATGCCAACAATGACGTCATTTCAATTTGGAAAACATAGGAAAAGTGTATCCCAGGGCAAACCAGTGAAGATTGCAATCCTGGGACAAGCATCAGTCGGCAAAACCGGTAGGTAGAACAGTAAAAAAGTCCAGCATGTGATACTTTCGCTAGAACCATTAATGGCTTACAACTTTGAAATTGCTTTTAATAATGCACAAGTCTTCGTAATGCTTTATGCTTTACCATACAACTTAAGCGTGATGGCGTCCTAGAAGTTGACAAGTAAGTAAATGCATAATTGACCATATACAACAACGACGTGTGGTTCGATTCACATAATGGAGGAACGTCAAATTTTTAGTTACTGGAAATTGCTTGCCACCCACCGAGATACAGGCAACAGGAGACCTTCCTCATCAAAGCTAATTTGCCATGCAATCACACGAAGGGAAGCGTCCATGGCCATTATTACGTCGCCATGGAAAAATCACAAATGCAAGAGTTATCGTAATGAAACGATTATGCCAACGTGCCCGAGATCCAATAAATGAATTAATTAGATAGCTGTTTGCCGCACAGTTTCAGACAGATTACATGTCCTGTGATAGCAATCGCCCTCTACGGCCTTTTTACTGAAGTGTATGATACAAGCCATTGTTTCTGTGTGCATTTGATTGAATACGTGATGGTTTCGCTTCACACAAAGTTTACCATCCACCCTAGCTGAAGAATTCATCATGTCTTGAGGTTATCGTGAAATTGGAGATTGTGACACTGGACATGGTACTGGACGGGAGGGGGGGGGCATTACGCTGCAGTATTTGACAGCGAATCACCACGCCCGGCATATATCCCATGATACTTCTTTCTGTAAGTGCCCTAGAGCAAAATATGCAAAATAAAATACATCCTTTCATGTCAGCGATTTTCAGTATAGCATAGATACGTATTCGATACCTTACACTTTGCATAATTGCCCTATAGGCTCCATGAAATGAGATTCAAATCTAGTCTGCCACGCCGCAGTATAAACGTTTTATTTGTAATTTGATTCAGTAAATTGTCTTTGTAACTTGTCGGACAGAAATCGCGTGATATAAAACTCACATGAAAGAACAACGGAGGCAAACATTTAATGGGGGAGCATTAGGGTGCCATGTTCAAGTTATGGTCTACACGACAGGACATCATTCTTGCTCCATGAAAACGATGATCATATGGAAGAAAATTAGAAAAGCCACATAGATATAGCTAAATAGGAGAACTAGCCAGGCCTCTGCATAATGTGTAAACAATTTGAAGACATATCAGGTCATTTTCAAGGAGACCCGGATAATCAAGGGTATTTGATTTGGTGTGCAAAGCCGTAGATACTTCCAGTCAACCTGAGAAGCTATAAATATTATCTGTTTCCATGGCAGCATTGCCAGCGCTGTCATGGATACATGCGCATCCTTGGATCGGGGTTTGACAGAGCTACCCTAAGGGTATACAATGGATATTTCCAGATGTTGCGTATGTTATATATTAAGTCGTTGCTCATAGAAACGATGGTCAAACATTCAAACAGGCGAATGGGGCGCTTTCGTGAATAGCATCTCGGCTAAATCTGCACACACTATAACATTAATAGGACTTCATGTTATTGAAAGATGGCGCTTTCATGACCCTCTTACAAGTACATTGCAATTAATTTAGAAATTAAAGTCTACCAATAGAGATACATTCTTTTAGTTAGATCAGCGTTTTTCACCTCGAAAAGTACGCCGCCGTGTATATTGCACTATTTCTCCATTGTTAATACATCAGACGAGGGGTGGGGGTCCGTGTGGAATAACATGTTTCACGACATAGACATTATAACCAGAATGACAGCGTCTAGGACTCTTTCCGTCTATTGTCGCTGTCATGTCGACAGGTAGATTGATAATACGTAAGTCAAATAAAACAAACGAAGACAAACAAACAAACATACAAGTCAGTAGAACAATAATAATATTTTTAGAATCTAATTTACCGTTCTAACATCATACTGCATGTTCGCTGGGTGTGCTTTATTGCTTAAATATACGACGACGAAGGCTATATTGGTCCATAAATTAGTACAAAAACCTCCGTATAGAATGACTGTCATAAGATCTTGATTCCGCCAGTGCCCATTCGGCTTATGTTGTGCGGAGAGATTTTTCTGTCAAGTGGTGTCATATCCGGTCATGTGTCGTATTCAAATTTCCTGCCGACAAACAACGTGCGCGTACGCGTGCACTGCACTGTGCAGATGACGGCGTTGCTTTGCCCGTCACTTGGTAACGACAATGTCGTGGGTGACATGTCCAGATCACTTGTAGAGTAGATCGTGAAACTGATAAGGGAAGATACAATCCATGGGATAAAGAGTCAGTCTGTTTACCTTGCTATGAAATCATATAAATTATCTGCATTGCATTTCCCGTCTTTTTGGATCACCATATGGTCAGTGAAGTTAGCTTCATCAATTGATAAATCTCTCGTGACACTGGCAACGGTTTTGAATCCTTCCCGTGTGGCGCCACGCGGGCTCTCCCATGAGTTTGCTGAATATTTGAGAAGCTGATGATCCTCATATAGCCCTACCCCCAACCCCGTCTTGCCCGGCCTTGTGAATCGGCCTACGCGATGATTTTGTAGTTGAAATAAATCGTCGTGCAGTTGCGTTAAATTGCTGGAAAACTGCCACTCTTGATTTAAAGACACCTGGCAGTTCCCGGGAGTAAGTAGCCATCGTGTGATTACGGTGGTCTCAGGTGGAGGAGAGAAATCACATACAAACAGATATTATTCCCAAGATTGGTTAATGATCATTCAACTCTGTGTAGGTATATTATAATTCCCTTCACAATAACTAATTATATTCTCCGTTTTTTTTTAATTTGTAGCCTTGGCTGTCCGTTTTATTACGAAGAGATTCATTGGCGAGTATGACCCCACACTAGGTAAGTATCAAGTACATGCATTACTGGATAAATTATTTAATCGACATTTCTTTAATTTGAACCCTGATTCAATGTGGTCGGGAATTTCCGGCTGTAATCGATAAAATTACATCTTGACTTTCATAATTGATTGATTGATTGATTGATATTCACAGAATCGACGTACCAGTTTCGAACTTTTGTCGACTCCGACCCTGTTGATTTCGAAATTCTGGACACGGCCGGCCAGGTAGGCGTATGATTCAGTCATTTGTACGACTTTTAGATGTCTGTAAAATTCCATGACGATAAAAACCGCGGAAAAGAAAAGAAAGGGAAAGATACCTATATGTCTCTACTTCATCGACAAACAATATCTTATGTCTACAATAACAAAGGAATTGTAATTACGGTTGGACGCACAGCATTAAGGAAAACCCACATTTGTTTTAAATTCTGAAGTTCATTAATAACTTGCTCGATGTCATCATAACGATCGATGGTGATGATTGTTCTTAGATTTATAAAAGAGAAAACCTCTATACGAGTCGTCTGCGTCAGTTGAAATGACATGTAAGCATCTTTGACTGATCTCTCTGTCATTAGCATATAATTTATCCCCGCTTGCTGATTGGACAATTGGTAATTATAGTCGGGGGACTAAGAGTTTACTCGTCGTGCAATAAATTAAGCAGCAAACATTGACTAGAAAGAAAATGTAAAACACATTGTCAAAAATGCTCGTTTGAGGCCATTTACCAAGGTACTATGTGCCTCGAAAATGACAGACTTAAAACTTTGCTCAAACTCAAGCAAACTTCCAACAATGCTCCTTTAAAATAAAATGAAATCGGAGGTCATCGTGCAAGTTTTGGTACTGGACAGATTTAAGGATGTAACTCCCCCCCCCCCCCGCCTCATAATGGACGAAGGGAAAATTTGCACAATAAACGGTACGAGGCAAAGCCGACTCTCAGAACATGACGGAGTGCAAAGTTTGCTTGGAACAGAGGAAGGTGTACATTATTATTATTATTATTTTATAGTTTTGGAAATGCCAGTGAATTTGTAAATGTAGAAAACATCTTGGCCGCAATTCTGGATAATCAAAACATTTTCAGTAATAATCGGGATATGACGTCACAAAATTCACTTGTATTGAAAACGCTATAATACCCAATACATTTTCAGACGTGAAATTCAAAATGACGGCCATCTGTAGAGGGAAAATCAAAATTTTAGATTTTCGCAAATATAATGAGGTAAAAACTTGACTTACTCCATAAGCTTCCAAATGAGCGCCCCTAAGTGGTGCACCAATATCCGTACAGAGATTGTGCGCGGCGTGGATGATTATAATGTAGCTAGTGAGTCTAAATAATAAAATAACCGTGACGGGTAAATCAAAATTTTAGATTTTCGCAAATATAATGAGTAAAAACTTGACTTACTCCATAAGCTTCCAAATGAGCGCCCCTAAGTGGTGCACCAATATCCGTACAGAGATTGTGCGCGGCGTGGATGATTATAATGTAGCTAGTGAGTCTAAATAATAAATATACCGTGACGGGTTGATTTTTGAAATGAAAGTCTATTATACATTCTTTCAGATGGTGGCCAGTTAAATCAACGTTTTTCACCTCGAAAAGTAAGCAGTCGTATGTGTTGCATAAATACTAAATAAATATGCCTGCAGCAGAGATTGGTGGGGGGCGCGGTCAACCACTGGGAGACCCTCTAGCTTTGTTAATATTATCTACGCCGCACTGCCGCCACACCGCGCGCGCGCTTCCATCTCTGCGTGGAGATTGGTGCTTCGGGAGTCCGAATGTCTGTCCCTGAAGCATATTCTACCTTCAGTTATGATTTCCTTTACAGCTCCAGAGCGTCTTATTTAGTAATCAAAATTGCAGCAAAATGAATTTCTATGTATGACTATATCCAATTTAAATATTCCACATTTTGTGCCTCGATTATTTCAGGAAGAAAATGCCACCATTACGCAGGCGCAAATCAAATGGGCAGATGCATTCATCATCGTGTATTCAGTCACCGACAAATGCAGCTATGATGAAATTCTGCGGATCAAGTTCTTGATTACGCGGAACAAGGGGAACGACACGCCGGTAATGATCGTTGGAAACAAAGCGGACCTGGTCTATGACAGAATGATCCCCCAGGGGGAGGGAGAGAAACTCGCTAAGACCCTGAGTTGCCAGTTCAGTGAGATATCTGTGAGAGAGAGTTACGATGATGTCAGGACTGCGTTTTTAAAGCTTTACGATGAATGCAAGCTCGTGAAAGGGACCAGGAATTCCCCGAAGCTGTTTTTACGTACCAAGAGTTCATCACATTTGAAATCTCCGGAGAAGGAACGCAGAGAAACCCCAAGGCCGCGCGAGAGGAGTATGAGTGTTATCAGCATGACGAACACGCCCGTCGTGGTGACGGTGGACTCGCTTGACTCTCTGGACGAGTAAACATGATATAGCGCCACCAAGTGACAGCAATCAATTCAAAGTGCGCTGATTCGCAGGATGAGGTGCCTGTCCGTGCCTCCGCTAAAATGATGATTCTGCACGGTGACAGAATGCACCGACCGTGGACACTGGCAAATGGAATAGCATCGCGTTGCTTTTATTCCTGATCACGGAAATCGAGTACAGGAGTCTCTGAGAATAACTAATTCCACAACAACACTTTCTGAAATTCAAATCAGTGTATATGCAGTGGGAAATTGTTTGCAGGTGGTGTTCTGGTTAGTTTGATATTCGATATTACACTGTCACGAGTATTTTGGCAGAAACTGCTTCGCGTAGACATACGGTTCACACAGACTATGCTACGAACACATATAGTCACTCTGCCAACCTTTGCACTCAACACCAACTTTGAAATGCAGAAAGTTTTCTTAAAACGAAGATGACACGAAGATGTTCTCAATCTCGATAACGTTCAACGGAGAAAAAACTGAAACATTGCTTCGAAGAAATGAGTAGATAAAGTGCGGCATAAATTTCGCACAGGAGAATGTATCATAGTGACATCGTTGTAATGGAAGCAGGATGGGTTTTTTTTCAAATAGAGGAATTGTTCAAACAATTTCGGTACGCAATGATAATGCTCGCTCCTTAAAGGAAAGCAGGGAAGGACTCGATTTTAAATGTATATTTATATAAGGATCAATGACGAAATGGCTTATAGTTTAAAATCCTTTCAAAGGTGAATAACGAAGAGGGGTTTACTCTCTGAAACGAGGCGATGATTTAGTCGCCGGTAAAAAGGACACATAGACGTATCGCGAATTACCCTACAGTGATGAAATTCTGACTGTACATGTATGGACTTGTAATACGCGGGAAAATGTAATTGACAAAGTGAACAAAGTATTTTCTGTCGTGCTGTGCAAATATGGTGAGGAAGAGCCAATCTTTGCAGCGTTGTAATGATTGCTTGATTGTATATTTCTCCAATAAACGACGCATATCACTTTATGCTTGTGAGCATTTGCGTGTGTCTTTGCAACTTCGGTGTTTTGAACGCTGAAGTTGCAACGTCATCGAAATCAAAGAGAAATAGGCGAGTGCTTGAAATGCAGGCGATCTGATGTAAATCGTTTGATGTACTCAGGAAACGAGCGCCTTGAAGCAGTGACCTCTAACCCTTGTAATTAAAACGTTTATCGCTGAAACGCTATCTATTCTATCTTTTAACTCAGAATAAAACCCAATGGATATCGTGCAAAGTTTGAAATTAAAGAAACAACCGAAATAAACCACTAATTGAAATTGGGCATGGCTTGCAGCCTACGGTGACTCGGTAATGGGAAATGGAATTTTTTTCACAAAAACAATATGTTGAAAGTTTATTTATTCAACTAACTTCAAAATGAATTCACACATATGCAGCACAAAAACAGAGTATTGTAAACATTTTAGAGTCAGGATATCTTTCCCGGAGGTGATTTCTTCTTCTAGAAAGACCACCGCATTGAGCCGAGGGCAGGGGAAAGACCTCTTGAGCTATTTTTTCGTGTGTTTGTATAGTCTTTACTTTCATCTTCTCGTGCATTTTCTTCCATTTTGTTCTTTTCTCATAAGTTGTTTCATTCGTTTGATTTCTCATTGATTCTCATCGTTATTCCAGAAGTGAGGAGAAATAATACCACTGTGAAAAATCTACATCGAGCACATTTTCCATGTACCGTTGGTCACGTGACATCAAATGATAAAACTGATAATAAAAACCATTTTTTTAATACAAGATTTTGTTGCACTTGTGTTTATTTATTTATTTTCATCTCGTGTAGAAACACGATGAAATGATTAATGAAGGCTAATGGAATCATCAGAGGGTGGATAATATTTTTTTCGAAAACCAAGAGACACGGTATCGATTACAGATTTGTGGGCGGTGCTCTGACTTTTGATATGAACTTAAGGAATTTCCCTGTGCCTCACGTTATGAACTCCCCATCAATTAAATGCTAACCCGATAACTCCTTAGATTACTGGTAATCAATGCGAAATACCTTTTTTCTCCAACATAGGGACAACTTAGTAGCGGTTCTATAACCAACTAAAAAGGATAATTATTTTCCGAGAAGACGAGAGAAGATGAAGAGATCAGAATATTCCAAACTTACTGTATATGAGTTGATGAGCGCCCTCAATGGCGATTTTATGAGCCAAAGTAATCTCTTTCATCAGATGTAAATCAGCTGGCTAGTAGGCTTTTGTGATATAATTCAAATTATTACACCTCACGTATTATTCAGGTACTGTGATTGGCTGAGCCTCACTCACGTGACATAGAACAAAAAGTGATAGAACATGGCACAGGTGATATAGCCCTTTCGCGTGCGCTGATATAGCCCTGTGCAGTGATAAAGCCAGCTACCACGTTCTGGAATACCGCGCGTCCTTTCTGCTCGTACCACATCATCGCGTACATTTGCTTGGTATTTTCTGTGAAGCAATGGCTTTTGAAAAGGTACAAGAATTAGCTCGACCTGAAGTACACGACGTTTAGTACATTAAACGAGAAAAGTTTGAACAACACTGTCTTCGTTTTTAGACGTTAATTCAACTTCATGTAGCATTGCGATCAAGGAACAAATCGAACGTTTCACTGTGGCGAGTCTCGATCGACACTTGACTGCATTCTGAGCGAAGTTTCGAAAACAAGTGTTTGTTCAGTGTCATAAAATTAATAACACACGCTAGCACGGGCAAGATCACCATTTGTTGCCAGCCCTCGGGCTGGTGCTCATGACGGTAATATTGATGATACCCTCGCCTTCGGCTCGGGCATCATCAATATTACCGTCATTAGCACCATCCCTTGGGCGGGCAACAGATCGTGATCTTGCCCTTGCTGGCGTGTGTTATTATTTAACTATGGGTGGAATTTACAATGTTAAGATAAACCACTTCACTCATGAGGTCGCTTTTCGGGATCGATGAATGATCCTTCTTGTACACCATGGGGCAAGATGTAATTTATCCGATAAGATCTCAAGAAAACACAGCAATGGTCTTGACTTCCACGGATGTAAATTCAGAAAATCGAATTGCCTGACAGTGTGTCCTCGTAAATTACTTCTCGTCGCCGGCGGCGTGACTTCAAGATGACACCGGCCTCAAGGATAATACTACACTAGAGGTATGATTCAGCGAAGGGTCTGGCTTCCCTCGGACAGAGTGAGTAATCACGCGTCATCTCAGTCCGCTCTGGAGAAATTTGAAAGTGTCCCTCACGAGGACATAAACTGTGTAATTATGACACGGATGCTAGGAGTTGATCATTAAACTGCTTTATATTACATCGGGATTTGACAGGGGCGATAATTATCGTGTATGTAGTACAGCCCAGTTTATTTTGTGTTCGCCGATTACTAAAGCATACGAATCTCTTAAAATTGCTATAGAATTTCTATTGATATCTGACCGACCCTATTTAACGGATTCTTCATTGTGAGATGATTTAGAAAAGTTTTATTTGTCCGTTTAACGGTCCGCTTTCGAAGGAGTTATTCTTATAAAACATAAAATCTTAATTAATAATATGAATAAAAGAGAAGTGTTTGCAGTAAATCAGCGTAGTTAAGTTTGCTATAACTTTTTCATTAATTGACATGCTATGGCTTGTGCAGTTGAGACAAGAGTTATTGTGAGGGCGCTTTCCATACGAATTTGTGCCACGTGAATCATCACTCAACTTGGTAACTTCAACACTGAGAGTTATATTTATTCAGGGTTTATTTTTAATGCATTAATCGTCCTTAATCAAGGCTAATAAGCCATTTTCTTCAGTGACTGTGTCCGAAAGGTCATCTTTCATCTAATTTTCTAAATCGCCTTGCGTGACCTATTCAATCATGCACGGCGTGAAAAGCCTGAATATTCACAAAGTTCGATTAGCCTTGAATCTTGAAGTACTGACGGTACTGCGGTGTTTTTATCTGACATGCAAATACACTCGTTATATCGTTAAGATAATTTGCATGTTTTACTTGGATAGTTCTCCAGGTTCTCTTGAAATGGGTTAATGCAGAAACATAGACACACACGTAACTGAAATTAAAACCGGCAGTCTCGGCGAACGGTCGTCTTCCCGCACCTAGTCGCTGCTCAGATATCACCTTCGCATCGATGACTGCTGCGTCCTTCACCCGCTAATGTCATTTAGGCTGCAAGGCGAAGACATACATCACGCTTTATTGCTCAAAACTGCATGGCCGTCGAGCCATAACCTCCTATATCAGTGCTGTTTACATAAAACCATGGCCTGAGTCATACACTTTATCACAACGCTACATGAATCTTATCGCACCGTTCACTTCAAATCTCAGTGATGCTACTAAACAGCGAGAAATCCGACATAGCTTCAAATATCTAATTCAGAGCCACGTCCACCATCATAAATTTGTAAGGGAAACTGAGCGATACAAAGATTTTTATTTACAATCAAGCAATCAAAGGGTCATTTCAGGGGTAGCCAGGAATAAAATACAGTTTCAGGGAAATTTTTATTCGGCGCATTGATAGACACAAATATGCATGAGTCTCAGTATAGAAAACTTTGAAATATTTATCCGCCATTTTAAGTGAAACAAGAGTTTCCGACATTATTTTTAATAGCGTAGTTAATTTTAAGTCTGACTAATTATGCTACACGGCATATATGCATCGAACAAATTGTTTTTCCTGAGAAACAACTTTCGACATCTTAAATTCGATTTTGAATTTATCATTCACAAAATCATGACCGATTCTACTCAGACACAATCGTTTATCAGAAGTTACACATAATTAATACTGATAAATCCTAGACTGGAAGATCCGTCGCTCGAGGGCGCTCTCTATGATGCTACCCGCTCTTACTGATATGAGGGGAGCGTAGGGAGCGTCCCCCCGGGGGGGGGGTACTTCCATTACTTGCCAATATGTATACGTGCCGCCCAATGGGGTGGGTATTTCAGCAACTTGGTCTAAAATGGGGGTATCAATTCACAGTAAACCAGGGTCTAAAATGGGGTCGATTTTTGAGTGCCACACAAGAACAAATTCCAACTGTCAGTTCCCGTCTTCCTAGCACAGGGTTTTGAGCTGCGCTCAATAAGCATCGATATCTTTTTGTGTGGCAGGGGAACCATTAAAGAGACCCCCTGGCTTTAGCCAAAATAAATACAGACTTTGTTTTAAAGCACTGTCACTAATTGGTCAGAACTCCATATATGGAAGAATTTTGCCCAATAGAAAATATCGAAACAAAGTGGCTCTACTACTACTATCATAACAGGTCGACCTTGGGAAAACTAGCAGTGCCTTATTGACGAACGGCGAGGCTTCTTGTAAAACCACCAGTCAGACTGTAACTGCAGATAACTGATAATTTCAGAAGCTGGACAAAACTTTGGTGAGGGTGAAAGATAGTTTCTTTCACTCTATTTTTTAGTATTTCCAATCGGAAATCATGGCTTGGCCAGCAACAACAAAGCCGTAAATGCAGTATAGTGGTAAGCTCTGCCGGTAGCTCGGTCGCGCAAATGCTTGCTTTTTACCCGATTACGTTTTTGCAAATTTTGACACTATGACTTTTGACCTGGGTCAAAGGTCATAAGGTCTAAAATGGGATCCTAAAATAACGAGATTTTAGGTCTAAAATGGGCCCCGGGTTTTTTACGTGCGGCCGCACACCCCTACCACTTCTCAGAGCAGGTACCCCCCCCCCGGGGGAGCGTCCTCGAGCGACGATCTTTTCAGTCTACAAAAATCCGAGTCTCAGGGAATTTTGTCTCCCTTCATTGAAACAGACACATGTATAGAAAGGGGATATGGATACAAACAGACAGAGGGTGGGAGAGAGAGCGGGGGAGAGAAGGAGAGAGAGAGAGAGAGAGAGAGAGAGAGAGAGAGAGAGAGAGAGAGCGCTAGCTCGAATGTCAGAGGAAAGAGAGAAGGGAGAAACTCAACACAGACACACTGACTTGCACAGAATAAGGTGCAGTTGTAGACATCTGACTCTTGAGTTGTGCTTGTGAAGCTGCCATGGGCCCGTGATGCTACGCTGTGTCGATCATATCACCGTGACGACTATCACAGAAAAGGTTGGATGGGTTCTCATGCTTTTTGACAATCAAAAACGATCGATTACTTCAAATTTCTACTTCTCTTTGCCTTATCAGCACGTCGATACCACTTTTCATAAAAAGGACTCGCTTGCCTGTCCTTATCGTATTCTCGGAATGGATTTTATATCTCCAAGAAGATAGCTCAGGCCATCTACCTCCGAGTCGGTAGTCGTAATCATGCGTGCCTATCACTTGAAGGTTAGTAGGCAAAACATATCGATATCCGCTGGTCATGCTTAAGCTATACGCGCCTCGAAATTGAAAAAGACTTAAACTTTTGTTCAACTTTCCTGTAGAAGATTTCAACCATTTCCCCATGAAACAAAAACAAAAATCAGGGGTCTCCGTGCAAAGTCTGCAACCAGAGAAACAAGTTATCGTAAATTTACCGATATTTGAAATTAAAGTAGCCGACATCCCTGTGTTAACTCCATGGGAAAAAGAAAATTGTCAATGTTCACAAAATTAAACCAATGAAATTTTTTTAGCTGTGGGCTTCAAAATGAGCCCCCCACAAGCGGTAGGCCAAAAAGTGTTGTGAATATGCGAGAGTAAAAATATATGTCGAGGTAGCTGTCGCGCGTGGGTCAGGCGTCATCGCCCAACCTGTTGTGATGACCCCTGTCCCAAGCTCGTATATGCGCAAGCGTATTCGCGATGAGGTTACGTTTGATTACAGTCATTCCAATCGTTGCTCTGACTTCTTGTACAGGTTACAGCGCATGGTATGTATGTCACCAATGAACAGTGAAGTGTTCACATACACATGCATTTATTTACTAGTGATTGGGCAGTTTGACACAGCGATGTCAGATGAAGGCGACGAAACACACAAGACATACACGTTGAGGGCGCTCACCGTCATTGGTGCGACACATCGAAAATTTGATAATATATTTCGACAATACCAAAAACAAATAGGGGAACAATAAAAGCAATAACAACAACAAAAAACAACAACAACAAAAATACTACTACTACTACTATTACTTCTACTACTACTACTACTACTACTACTACTACTACTACTTCTGATAATAATAATAATATATCCACTTAACTGTTTCTGAGATGCGTGAAAGTCAAGTTCAAAATTATCATATTGTACCCAAACATTTTTTGGCACACACATATACATACATACATACATACATACATACATACATACATACATACATACATACATACATACATACATACATACATACATACTGTCTATAGGTATGTTACAGACGTCAACCAAAGGTAATCATTTGGACCAATCCCCAATTGTCTCATAGGCAGCAATACATCAATCTCGAAACGCCCCATCAGCAAAATTAATGACTGTCAACGTCGCCATGCACTACTACATTGAAACCTCATTTCCATTTGTGAGATAACAGCTACCTCCGAAAGAATGTCCTATCAGACATCTAAATCGAAACTGTGTCCTAGAGAGAAAAACAGAACATACAAAATCTGAGTATCAGGAATTTCGTCTCCCTTCATTGAAAGTTCTAGTTTGATCGCAATGATACGTGCTTTGTGGTGAATGCCTTCACATACCACTGGCAATTGAGATTTCTAAAATAGGTAACTAGCTCTACGGTTGTATCAGTCCGAATCAAGACGTGCATCAGCGGAGAATTTTGACTTCATCTGACTGGAGTTCCCGGATGTTAGGATTGCGCCATCGTGAGCGTCAAACACATGCGACGAGGGCCGTGACATGAGATGAATATTGAGACAGCGTCAACACCACGCGCCTACTGCAATCTGGAAACCGTGAAAAGAACCCTGATATTTACTTCCGCTGCGGTTTAAGTCCCATGCAGCTTCTTAGATAGCAGCTGCTCGGCTCGCGTGTATTGACTTTTGACCTCGGTGCTCATATCGTACTTCAACAACTTGCGCGAGTCGTCTGCCGCTGGAGTCTCCAAAAGTTGGGAAGCATCGGGGGCAACTATCGATGGAAAGGCGCAGATCGAAGAGCGTCAGCGCGGCACCGGATCCCAAGCGACTGGAGGTACCGCAGCGTAAACACAGCGCTTCAAGCCCTTTCACCAGAAGGAGAAAGAAATCGAGCGGGCACCAGGACCTCAAGATTGCGCTAGTGGGCAGCATTGGCGTTGGAAAGAGCGGTAGGTGCCCTGTTTGGTATTCTTACTATCTTGAGGTGAAATAATTACGTCAACTGTAAACACGCCTCTCGTAAAACCGATTCAGTTGCAAACTCCTGGACGGGTCCGAATCAGATGTCTTTGATTTAATGACAAAACAGTTCAAAGCACAAACAAGACGGAAAAGTAGGGCATGTACAGTGATTAACTAAATGGAATAAAAGGTCGAACTGCAATGGAGTCAATATAAGCTTGAACGTGAATGGAACACGCGTATTTACAGTTACAGAGATGTAAAACACATTCATGGTATGTTTTGTTCGGATCTGTCGTTCAGTCAACACGAATTCCTGTCTTCAGATTTCAGTGGCAGTGCCTGCGCATGGCGCGCCGTTTACTGAGTCAGGCCGAACATGGGTAGCCGGTTATTCATACCGCGGAATGCGCTCCGATGGCCGTGAGCGAAACACAGTGCACCATATCACCCCGGCTATTTTACCCGATCCGTGATGCTTACAACCCTAGACATCGGCTCTTTCAAGTGCTCATCACCAATTCTGTCATTTTCATCGCCTCAAGTGTTTGATTTGGACTGTTAGGCGTGTAGCGAGGCTACCTTTAAACTCCGGAGTGCCGAGAGCCGGCGGGAAAAAGAACACTCTCGTCATTACTTTTTTAAAAGATGTCAAGTCTAATATTTCATACTCAGACTGAAATGACTATACTTTAATAGGGCCGTGAATTCCATGTTTTAAACTCCTTCCTCTAAGCTATAAAGGGGATTTCTCAGCGTAATATCTGTAGATAATTTGATCTAAGATATTCTTTGGAGCCGTACAATTATGATTTTCAACGTTTTTAAACCATAATATTATTTTTCACGGGCGATTTTTCTCGCTTCTATTTTCAATTTTACGTTTGGCACACAGATTTGATATCTGTTTGTTTTTCATGCGGAAAGTAATCAGTCGGCCCCATCGGTCAGTAGAATTGCCAACAGGCTAAACATAAATGAATCGATTGATTGATTGATTGATTGATTGATTGATTGATCACCTGACGCATCATGCCTTGTAATTTGAACGCTTTGGGTGATCCGGTAGGGATGTTAGCGCAGTAACATTAAGAAACGCCACGGCTGAGAAGCTCGGCGAGTGACATGTGAACGGACATGCAGATCAGTGTAGCGGGTGACATCAACGACTCCGAGAAACTGATTTGTGGGTGCCGATGGAGGTCTCCGTGAATGCGTGTCCAGTGACCCGTGAATGTGGCATGCAGATGAGCTGCTTTCCAATGGATGTCGCACAGACTAATCAATTTGGCACATAGGGCGTGCAAATAGATCGATTGACATTTGTATCTTCTGGGATGGCGGCGGATCGGATTTGATGATTGATCACCGTGATTATTTTAATCAATAGATTGATTGACTGACTACTCATCACCACAGACAAAAATTACACTGTTCTGAGATGTGAATCAGCGCGCTGAGACCAGTATTGCTTGGGTTTACATCACGTACGTATGCGTACAATTCGTCTGTAACCAGGTGTCTAAAATTCACACGCCTTTCGTGATTAAGCAAATGACTATAAAGACGTGACCTTGATCTGGCGATATTTCTTGAATCTGGCATCCGCAAAATATAGCGCATTTACAGTTTAACAACCCCAACATCTTCACAAATACGACTATGTATTCACTGCTAAATTTTTTTTTGTGACCGAGTGTCATGATAAATTGATAATTGCACTACATTAGGGTTGCAGTCAGAGATGTGAACGTGGAGCTTTTATCTCGCGCATCAGTTTGCTGTTCGAACGTCAAGAAGCGGATTATAATCGTGTTTTTCCCTTCTTCCTATCATAGGTGTCTTTTTTAGAAACCATTATCAGACGCCTCGTACAACACAAACGCTGCGATGTTTGTGATCTTTTTCTCGTGTAGACAACCAGGATCCGGAGTTAAACATGCAATGACCTTCGCAGATTCCAACCGTATCGCACACCTAGATTAAGCAGTTAAGAAATTCGCCATTCATAACATCAACACGGAGATGCATATCGGCGAGCTAATCAAAATGTATGCAGACTTGATTCTAAGCGCGGAACACCTTTTGCAGACTATAATGTTATCACAACCCGTGTTAGTATGTCATTAATGCTGCAATATCGTACGTATTATAATTGCGCGCGGCACATATTTACGCCAAGACAAGCATGCTGGGGCACATCTGATGTTTAACGACTGAACACACACTAACGCAGACACAAACACACTCACAGATACGCAGACAGACATACACACACATACACACAAATATATGTTTTTATATATTTATATATTTATACATATGGGCACCTGTCTACCTACCTATTTATATATATATATATATATATATATATATATATATATATATATATATATATATATATATTATATATGATATATAGTATATGGTATAAATTTATATATATATATATATATATATATATATATATATATATATATATATATATATATATATATATGTATACATACCGTTAATCGCTCTGCCATTCAGGTATTGAGCACTAAATATATATATATATATATATATATATATATATATATATATATATATATATTATATAAGACTTATATTATATAAGACTTATATTATATAAGACTTATATATATATCTGCGTCTTATTTATAGGGAATTTCAATATTTTGCGCAGAATCTCAGGGATTCATATATTGTACGTGAGAAATACAAATGCAATAGGCTTTTTGTAGTACACATTTCATTCTATTGATAATTGACGGTAATCGTTCCAATGCTACCTCAGCTTTTAGGATCCGTGACGTATACAATGATAAACGAACGAGTTGATTACGTGCATTGGGCGCGTCTTTTGAAATCGTGGTGAATGTGAAGCTAAATGAACAGCCAGCATTCAAACGTCCTTACAACGCGACAACAAATTACAGACTGAAAAACGCCTCATCTTTTCATTGTAAAAAAAAAATCACCATTTCTTTCGCGAATCTGTTCATGCTGCCCACTGTCTTCCTGTCTCTGATATTTTGTTGATGTGTTCGAGGAGATTTTTACCTTAGATATAAAACAGACATTCCCGACCATCGCAAATATTTGCTTCTTTTAATAACATCTATGAGTTCAATCGTTTTAGTACATCGACTGTTTTCGATAACTCTCCCGAGACGTTTTTTCACAGCCCAACTCTTGCGTTTTAATACACTACATATTTCTGTAAGCCAATCCAAAAGAGTGTTTGTTGCTTCCTGTAAAACCCTTCAGAATTGCCATATAACGAGCTTTTTGCTTCGAAAGCATTGACTTGCTGTGAACAGTGACAGGACAGACTATCAGTGCGGTAAACACTGATTTTCCATCTCCAATTAACGTTGCCCAAAACTCGCGTAAGCGTTAGTCTGGAATATTGTCACTCAAAGCGTGAGTGGGATTTAACTTTTCCAAATCTCGCGAGAGTTAGCTGTACATGATATAATTAGAGTCAACCGTTTCCTCTGATCTAATTACAAATTTATTTTTTTCAAAGGGGAGGCTTTAGCGTACCTGAGAATGTCAAGGTCAGTTGGCTTTACCTTGCTCAGAATCAAGTAATCGATATATCACACGCTGTGGCCGCCAAAAAGAGATTTGTCCCAGAAATAATTAGAATCTGTTGGGTTGAAAGCTTTTGTCAAAAAACAGTTCTCGTAGGTTTTGTTCTGATCTGTCAGATTAATCGAAATTATTTCAAGTAATCCATGTCATGAGGATACCACGGTGCGGTGAAAGAATCGTACTTAGCAAATTGCTTCGAAACTAACAGTACAGCCGTATTTCGGGAAATAGCTCTGGCATCGAGTCCTATCGTCAGTTTCTTGGTATATTGGGTCAGTTCTGTTATAGAAAGCCAAAGAAGAGTTGACTTTGTCTATCTATCTATCTATCTATCTATCTATCTATCTATCTATCTATCTATCTATCTATCTATCTATCTATCTATCCATCTATAAATCCATCTATCCATCTATCTATCTCTCTCTCTGTCTGTCTGTCTGTCTGTCTGTCTATCTATCTATCTACCCATCCATAAATCCATCCATACCTCTCTCTCTCTCCCTCTCTCTCTCTCTCTCTCTCTCTCTCTCTCTCTCTCTCTCTCTCTCTCTCTCTCTCTCTATATATATATATATATTTATATAATCCTCATCCCTTATATACCTCTATAGACAACATATACACATAAATATTGCAAACAACATGTCATGTCATATATCACATTACATATTATGCTAACATACCAAGTGTTGTAATTGAAAATGAAGATTACTGAAGAGTAGACAGATACAGAGAAATAAGTTGTGACTAGTCTATCATCGTCTTTGTCAATGTCATGCCTGTGGACATTTTCCACACCTCGATCGTTTGTATGTTTGCAGTACAGCCTCCATTTTACTGCATGTGGAGTGCGCGGTGCGGTTGAAGAAAAAAAAACTGGCCTTGAATCTTTTTATCGATTTTCCAGACACACTGCATATCTTCTCGACGGGGTGAGATGATGCTGTCACTGATATTTTGCCTACTATGTCTTGGACTGAATGAGAACATATCGGATAAAAAGAGCATATATATCAGGTTAACAATAACTCCAAGTCGAAAAGCTTACCGTGAATAATAATTGACTACAGATATTGAAATTGGATCACCTCAAGTACAATATTGGAAAAAAGTCAAAATAATCATTTAGGGTTTAAGGTGAAGCAAACCAATGAAATTGAGGAGATAAAAATGTGTTTGTCGGCAAAATTGCATTCCCAGCTTACCCCGGGGTCGCCATGACAACGCTGGGAAAACGAAAGTAATTGAGGTCCTGCTCTCAATTTTAAAATTTGAAACAACAATAAGTAAAACTCATATTATTCTCTAAAATCTATGCCCAAGTGTTTTGTATTTTCCGTCTGGGGAAATGTATGTTAGACGGGCCTACAATAGAGGTCGCGTGAAGTTCCCATTATGATTATCATCCGCTAGCGCTGTGTGTTCGGTCCATCCTCAGAAGGAGCCTGCGTGCAACCGAATTTATTTGGAATGAATTGGAAAACTGATATACAAGTCAAGTTTTGAACCAGGCGTGACTAAGAACAGACTCGATGGACCAGGCTTTTATCTCTTCTCTCGATGAATTTGTCAAAAAAGGGGCCGGGACTTCATGAAAGAGACCGGCGCTGGAGCTCTCTTCACTGTTTTGCGTGTTAGTATACTTTTAATCACGTGTGAGGGATCGTGGCGAGGCAGAAATAACGGGGCTTTTACCACTCTGCGACCTTTTCTGTGTGATCAACCTTCATGAAATCCAGGCTTGAGCAAACAGAAACGCTGTCTATTGACAGAGGCTCGGCTTATAGTATTTGCAGACTCTCACGGAGTCGGTATTGCTGTGGTAATGCGCACCGACACCATGTTCGACATAATATCGCCATGCTTGGAATTATATACATCTAAAAATATATATTCTTCTTCCCAATACATGTTTGCCTAGCGTATCTCAAAGCATCTGTGCATATAGGCGATATCTGTCTCTTGTGTCGCATGCATTCTCTTCTTCAAACCTTTATCTGCCTGCGTCTGTCTACACGTTTCCATGGTTACCTCTTTCACCGCGCGTACATTGCCATCGATGCCGCCAAAACCGTAACGCCGTGGATCTTTTTGCTCAGCAGCCGTAAAGGGAAGTATGTGTCTCGGGGCAAAAATGTCGCACAGGTTTACATGCCATTCTCTTTCTTGCAGCTTTATGGATTTCGCACATGTGCGAGTCCACAGTCCCCGCGGGGGGAGGCACCACAGACGCTCGTCGAACCGCGCATGGCTGTGGGATAGATTAATGTAAGATCAATTGGCGGAACATGAAAAGTAACGCATGGTCTCAGATGCAGTAAGTGATTGGTCGGAGAAAAGATGCACGTATAAGTACAATGCCTTTACGAGTTTGATGAACGCCTTATTTGCTAAAACGCCTTTCTCGGGCGGCCTTGTGCATTTCCGCCACCTCTGACCTGTAGTCATATAGAATAATGCTGAAATCAAGCGCGAAAGATTTCCCAACTGTAAAAACCATCCTTCTGAAAATATCTCATTCGAATGCGTGGCTGTCGGAAATGATATGCAACCAATCGATTTTATCATTACCACGCGTTGAAGTTCACCTTGACCGGAGTTCCCTGTCAGCTAGTTTTCTAGCGTAATTGCTTGCAACGGATTTGATCTCGGGACTCCGTCGGTTTGTGTTTGATCGAAGGTGATCTGGAGGACAGAACTTTTGTGTGTGTGATGCATCCAAGAAGTGACATTTATAGGTGTACAAAAGTTTCGAGGGCTGACACTTTGAATTACGTAACTAGCACTGTGTGAGACTTTTATCTGCTGGCCTATCGCGCAATGATGCGCATGCGCAGAGGTTAATAAATATCGCTACTATTTATGTTGAAATTCCGAAGTGCCGTGTTTTACTATTACTATGAATAAATGTATAGCGTCTTGGTTATTGCAAGTGTATGCGGTGGCAGTATACAAAAATTAATTCCCAAGTAATACAGAAAAGCATCTTCGGTTTTGCTAGTGTAGATTATAAGATTGTGAGCTGCGTTCTTGACATCATCCATTGGCCTATTTTACGGTAAAACGCGCCTTAAGGACAGATATTTGGACTCTCAAACTTCTACAATTCTTTTCTGATCTACCACTTGTGGGTGCTCATTTTAAAGCTCTTGGAGAAAGAAAAACTTTCACCGTCTTAGTTTTTTCGAAATCCAAAATTTTATTCCCCATAGAGTTAACACAGGGATGGCGGCCATTTTGAATTTCAACTATCGCTAATGTTTATAATGTTTGTTTCTGTCGTTCCAAAATTTGCACAGTGATCCCTAATTTTTATTGTTGATATGGTAAGAGAATGGCTGAAAGTTTCATATGGGAAAGTTTGAGCAAAAGTTTAAGTTTTTCACTTTCGAGGCGCATACTACCTTAAATCAAATGAAATAATTATTTTGTATTGCATCTATCAGCTGAACGAAGGGATAAACCATCAGATCACGGAAGGGGTGCCCGGAAAAAAAGAAAGTGTAGATAACATATTTTGGAGTAGGTTGAGTGTACAAACGTTCACAGGATTCCCCTCTGAAATTCCTGGTAGGCGCTTCAACATGAATTTCAATGCTATTAACTTTTTGGGGAGGAGTGACGGCCGTTTTCTTTGGACGGTTTCCTTGTTTTAAAAGTTGCTAATTAATTGCAGTGTACGTAGTTCGCAAATACCCCCAATCTGATGACGTTTATAACATGCAAATCACGACTTTATCTTTTCCTAAATACACCGCTGATAATTGTGGCAAACGTCATAGGGATGGAGCGATATTGGCATTTGTTTTGATAATATCATTTTGTCACTCCCTATTTTTGACCTTTTCTTCACTAATTTTTAATAACGATACAATCTTTACCTGATACAGACTCGACCTATTTACAATGAAATTCGTAAGTTGTCAGAGGCAGAAATGCCGCGTTATAGCGGTACAATATCGTTTTTAGCTCCCATAGCCATATGTATATATGGCAATGGAAGCTATTCTTATAGGCTAGGAAAATGTCTGTATGTATGTATGTCTGTATGTCTGTATGTCTGTATGTCTGTATGTCTTGTATGTCAACATCAAAAACTCCAAAACCGCTGCACATTTCATCTTGATATTTGGTGTGTACATGGATGATGGGCTGTAGATGAGATTTTGTTCAAATGAAAGTTGTCATTGCCAAAAATATGCAAATTAGTGCCAAAAAAGGCGTTTTTGGTAAAAATCTCCTTCTTCATAACCGCTGGTCAGACAGCTTTGATATTGGTATACAGGTCTCTAGGGATAACCCAACTTGGATTTGTTCAAATTGTGATGAAATATGCAAATCTGTATTTTTAAGGAATTTTTTTGTCATTTTTGGTCAAAATTTATTTCATCAAAACCGCTTGTCTGACAGCTTTGATATTTGGTGTACAGGTCCCTAGGGATAGCCCAACTTGGATTTGTTCAAATTGTGATGAATAAGCAAATCTGTATTTTTAAGGAATTTTTTTGTCATTTTTGGTCAAAAATTTATTTCATCAAAACCGCTCGTCTGACAGCTTTGATATTTAGTATACAGGTCCCTAGGGACAGCCGAACTTGGATTATTTTGTTCAAATTGTAATGAAATAAGCCAATCTGTATTTTTAAGGAATTTTTTTGTCATTTTTGGTCAAAATTTATTTCATCAAAACCGCTCGTCTGACAGCTTTGATATTTGGTATACAGGTCCCTAGGGATAGCCCAACTTGGATTTGTTCAAATTGTGATGAAATAAGCAAATCTGTATTTTTAAGGAATTTTTTTGTCATTTTTGGTCAAAAATTTATTTCATCAAAACCGCTCGTCTGACAGCTTTGATATTTGGTATACAGGTTCCTACAGATAAACTAAATATGATATACAGAATATATGATGAAATCTGCAATTTTGTATTTTTGGTGCAATTTTTGCCATTTTTGGTCAAAAAATGTGTTTCTCAAAAACTACTTGTCTGATGCCTTTGATATTTGGTATACAGGTTCCTGGGGGTTCTCTTAGTGTGATATAGTGAAATTTGATGAAATCTTCAATTTTTGTATTTTTGGGTCAGTTTTTGCCGTTTTTGGTCAAAATATTTGTTTCTCAAAAGTTACTCATGTGATAGCTTTGATATTTGGTATAAATTTTTATACATAATTATGATGAAATCATCAATTTTGTATTTTTGCAGCTAATTTTGCCATTTTAGGTCAGGCCATCCTGAAATGAGCTATCAAAGATCTCAACCTTCTTCATCAATACATATATCACAAAACGTTGCTCTCTTCATAACACAGCAGAGCTCTGTCGACCATTGGGTCGTTTGTTAGCTCCCATAGCCATATGTATATATGTTTACAAGTTTACATTTTATTGAAAATCTCAATAGCCACTGAGCAGATTAGATGAAAAATTAGCATGTAAGTACTTTGGGCTGACCTGAAATGATTGTGCACATCTTGGGTCAGTATCATGGACTTGCTATTTTTCATGAATTTTTTTGTAATTTTCTCCCATTTTTGGTCAAAAAATCTTCTTCTCTGAAACCACAAGTCTGATTGATTTGAAACTTGGTATGGAAGTGCATAGGAGTGACCTTTCTCAAATCTGGGCAAATCGTGGTGAAATTTGCATATTTGCATTTTTTGGCTATTTTTTTCATTTTTGATCAAAAATTTTTTTTAACTCTGAAACCACACGTCCGATTGAGTTGAAACTTAGTGTAGAGGTTTTTACGGGTGACGTCAGTAACATTTGATCAAATTCTGGTGAAATTTGTATAATTTAATTTATTGGGGGAATTGTTTCTATTTGTGATAAAAAAATCTTTTAGCCTGATTTTAGCTTGTTTGATAACTATATGGGAGCGACCAGTGACATTGTCACTATTGTTTTGGGTTTTTTTCGGCGTAGGATGAACCACGTGACAGCGTCAGGTATATTAGCTTCTCGTCTACTGTGCAAATAGGCCATGTGATAATTAAGTACTACACTGTTTTCTGGCAAATCCGATGAGCCGAGCTGATAAAACAGCTGACGAATCTCCATGATTTCCCATGACAACAACGATGGCCTTCAAATTGTCTGCCAATCTATGAATCACGCAAAGGCCCTCTTCAGTCTCCGAGCCAGAATGGTCACCGTACTTTCGGGTCACGGAAAGCTTTGGAGTAGAAACACCGAATGCAGCCTGTCACAAAATGGCGCCTATTCATCACGGTCTCCATAAATACAACGTCTTCGGTAAACACTCGGAGATTGGGCACCGGCGTGGACCATTAATCCTGAAATCCATAAATAAATTATTTGAACGAGCTACCGCAATTGAAGTATGCCAGCACTTTATTGATGTTGGCAGACATTGAATTTGAATCAATAGAACTTTTGAAATTGTCGTCTGCAACATTGAATATTAGTCATGGGCGCATTCACCTGTGAAATTTCCCGCCGATTTTAGTATAGATTAGTTTCATACATATATATCACTCTATCATATACATGGAACTTGCCCTGTAATTTCTTTCAGACTTGGGATTCTCCAAAAGTAGAAGAACTTGCCATCTCTCCGAGGACGGCAAAACGATTACTTTCAGCGAAAAAATTATTCCTGAGAATAAACAAATCACATTTTAAAGAGCCCTCGGTGAATTTGGACGCCGAGATCTAACAAAGGAATCGCATGTTCTAATTATATTAAGTTTCCGGCATTGCCCCTGTGGGTCCCTTCAATTTTCCCGCGAGAGATACAAAATAATCGTCCATTTGGATCCACTTGCAGATAAGAGCATGTTTATCAGTTCTGTCCATTTCAGGTACGGTGACGTAGACGGCTGTTAGGGGCAACTCTCGTATGTTACCGATAAGACGCGCATTTCCTCAGAAGCCTGGATGTCACTTTTTGCTAATTTTAGCTGTTTGGCGGTGATTTTTTATTATAAATATGAGAAGATCAATTGATTACAATGTGTGATATATTCTTTCGGCGACCCTTTTAGAGATGTGCTATTTGGTTTCAAGTTCTCATTAAAACAAAGACTACGCTATTACGAACACAAACAGATTCGAAATTAACTTTTATTTAGTCGAATTTTGCCCCTTCAAAGCTTCAGGCCGAAGCAATTATATTCTTTGTTCTACGTCTCCATACGCGTAGGTTTTGAAGGCGTTTTCCTTTAAAATACAATGTATTTAAACCGAACTTAACAGAGTAGCTTTTCTACCGACAAACCTTCGATTGCAAATGTTGTGAAACGTATACTCAGTTTAAACCGCTTGATTAATGGATGGAGACTCATATGACATGGAAAAAATCAAGTAAACATAAAACTTACGTCTGCAAAAATTTCTGGTTTTTTCAACCGCTTGTATTGCAAAATTTAAATAGACGCAAACCAAAAAGAATAATTACTCTGGCGGCACTGAAAGTGCATTTAAAGCATATTCAAAAACTCCTCAAACGTAAAATTTCATCTGTCACATATAATGTACCAATATGACGTCATCATAAAATCTTCGGCACTGCAGGTCATTGACCCTTTTAGTATATGTTTGGAAATTTATCGAAGCAAACGAGCATGGAATTAATTCCACCTTCAATTCAGAAAGTAAGAAACATTTTGTCAGAAACCGCTTAAGACGAGAACGAAACTCAACTCAGCCTGATGAGGCTTGATTGTGATAACCATTTTTATTGCGTATACCGCCAATTCGCATCTTTGAAGCTGACCACAGAAACAATCATTATTTTTCTTTTCAGGAATGAAAGGTGCCCGTTTGAAAGTTGGATATGAACTTGTCTCTAGTAGATACCAAACAACATGGTCATGTACTATGCATGTATGCATGCATAAATGTACGTCCAGAGAGAGAGAGAGAGAGAGAGAGAGAGAGAGAGAGAGAGAGAGAGAGAGAGAGAGAGAGAGAGAGAGAGGAGGAGGAGGAGAGGAGGAAAGAACACATACCGGTACCTACCTACCTACCTACCTACCTACCTACCTACATACATACATACATACATACACACGCAAACACTTTGATTTATACCCATGTAAAAATAACACGGTATTTGGATTTTTGTCAATCGGTCTGTTTTTAGCAATTTACAACATTCGTAATATATTACTTCCAACAGGCGTCGGACGGTTAGGTGGCGGATCATTACATAATTGACATGGCGGCAATTTTAGAAAAACTACTCGTAACATTAAGATAGTTGTAAACTAGAGATACGGCAGATTAGGGACTGGTCAGTTTCTTCGGCCTGGGGGGGGGGCGGTGGATTATTTTTTGCCGACGTCAAAAAGTGGCTGACCCCCCCTATTCCAAATTTTAAAACAGGGTGACCCCCCTATTCCAAATTTCTAAAACAGGGTGACCCCCCCCCCCGGGCGCGACAAAGGTAAAACAAAAGATGGACATAAATTATATATATATATATATATATATTATATATATATTATATATATATATATATATATTTATATTTTACATTTTACATATATTTATATTTTAAATAGTCATTCTATGTTTTAGTGAAATTGTTGACATGTCAGTTGTAAGATAGGAATTTCAAAGTGTCAATCTTAAAGTTTAAATACAGTACATTTTGAATGAGCTGTATTTTGAATGAGCTGTGAATGTATTTCACACTTTCTCTGCTTAACCAGATGTCCTGAACTGTTGTACAGAAATGGATGTCAATCATTAATATCAAAGAGGAAAAAGCAGTGAATCAAAAACTTTGATGGGTGTTTAAGACTTGCCAACCATCCAATTAAATCTACTGAGGAGCCATAGAGAGCTTTTTTAGCCAAATCTGATGTGTACAGTGTCTGAGAGGACCTTTTCTTGTAACATTGAAACCATAAAAGCACAGCTAATAATGACAAAAACTGCCTTTTTTAACTGTTATTTTGTTCATAAAAAAGCATCTTTCTACAGAAAACCTGTGAAACAAAGGAAAATAATTGCATCAATGAGAAGGAAAGATATCTTGTCATTTTTCTATCTCTAAAATAAGTCACTGTATCAAATATATATTGTGAAATATTTGTGCATGTTGCTTTCTAATACTGAATTCTCACAGAGAGAACAGAAAAGTATCAGGAATTTGTCATCCTTTTCATATGAAATGCAGATTTCATAATGGTACACTTTCACTTAGCAAACATCAAGATATCTCTGAAAGTATGGCGCCCAAAGGGCGCGCCAAAAAATATGAAACATCCTGATATCTCTGATATATATGCCTTGTATATTAAAGTCATGCACCTGAAGGGCATGCTGAAAGATGTATGATATATTAAAGTAATGAGCTTGAAGAGCACGCTGAAAACTATTGAACATACAGATATCTCTGATGTATGTATGCTTGATATGTTAAAGTTGGGCGTGCTGAAAAATATGACTGATTATTAAAGTTACGCGCCCGAAGGGCGCGCCGAAAATACAACTGAATGATGAATTTTGTGGCTGACACTAGCATTTTAGGCAATGATGAGCCTGTGTCAAAATTCAAAAACACACTGACCCCCCCTATTGGGCATTTCAAAAACATGGTGACCCCCCCTATCACCAAAGTCAAAAACAGGGTGACCCCCCCCCCATGAATCCACCGGCCCCCCCCAGGCTGAAGAAACTGACCAGTCCCTTAGTTATATACAATACTTATGATATCATCATCTCATCCGATTGTTGCTGCATATCGAAAACCACTATCTACAGAGATTGCTAAAATGACCGAAGACATGGTACAGTATTATGAAATCTCTGTCACTTATATTTTTCACTTGCTGTGCCAGCTGCGTGTAGTTCAAGTTGAACTTTGCCCGAACAATACTTGTAGAACTGATCGGACATTTTAAACATATGATTGTTTTCGTGTCTCAGTCGTAAATGAGAAATGTATGAATAGCTATATAAACACACAGCACACCAGTTTGTTGAGCTGTCAGGGTCAAAGGTCGAAATATCCACATTGTCACCTAGGTAAGAAAGAGCAGGACAGACGGTGTTTGTTTACACGAATGGTCCAAATTTCATTTATTCACGGCATTCAGACATTTTGACGAGATCACACAGGGGTGATAATCATATAGTAGGATCAAAGAGAGATAGGTCTTTATCAAGCTGAAAACAAACCACGACCTAGAAAAGAGGAGTGGGGTCGTTGGGATGTTCACGTTTTGTCAGATCATAGGTTCCAACTTCGTCTTTAGGCCGAGTTGACCCGATTCCTCTGTTTGTGTGTGTGTGTGTGTGTGAGAGAGAGAGAGAGAGAGAGAGAGCGAGAGCAGACACACGAGGCGAACAAAATATTACCGTATACTACGCTTTCATACCATATGATAATTCTCACATTAGTCTTGCACAACGACCAGGAAAGCCATAACCACACTACCAATTACACTGCACCTCTTACGGCTACCGCACTCATACAATGTGGCAGTGATCTCATGCTGATTTGCGTAGTGTAAGAATTGCTTCAGGTGTTTTAAACTTAGTCAGGTGTGTTGAGTTCATCAAGACGACTGTGAGACTTGATTGGAAAATAATGAACTTCCCCTGTAATGCTCACCCGCTTTAACCTGGCTACTCTTAATGAACGCCGTTGCCTAGCGATACCTCAAGAACAACGAGCTTTGCTCAATGCTTGAGTACTTCCCTAGATAGTACTTCACTGGATTTTCCCTCAACCTAATAACCTGCTCATTTGGGACCGTGTTCGTCCTCTTTAAACCGTTGCCAGGCAACAGGTGGAAATTTTTGAATTTTGAAGCTGGGTCAATTCATATGCAAGGCATCACCTTTGAATTAAATTTATTGATTATCATGAGAAAATTGCCGATGACCAATACGTAAGAAGAAAAAGAATGGAGGTCACGGCGCATGCGTAGTTCTCATGACTGCCGCCATTGTTGATGCATCCTCTTTATATGAACGAATCAAACACATGAAAATCTAACAGCATAGGACGCTAATTGTTTCCAGACGATAAAGTTATCCAAAACACGAAATCAGATATTTTGCTGGTCGTTGATATGACTAACTTCCAATCCGGCTTCGCTTTCGTTTTGCCCATCAACACTAAAGTTGACTGGAAAGATTCTAAAGATACTATCATAAAAACACGAGCAAGTACTATGTAAATATGCTTGTCTTCCATATCACAGTGTAGTGTTATAGAAATCATATAAACCTCGTCTGATTGGTTGAAAGATTGTCATTATCAAGTAAAGTGCTGCTAGCTGTACCTTTTTATCATGTCTTTTTCCGTTTCTTTGTTTTTAATATCAATATTTTCTCAAGTTGTTCAACTACCCAAAGCATGTTAAGGTGCAGACTTACATTTATATGTACAGACTGAATTGTCATTGTTGACAAGTGAATTCTAGTCCGGGCTAGAAACTTATACCAGCCCATAACAGTGCATTTTACACATTGAGATGATATGTTGAAAAGCTAAATAGTAGGTATTTCAACCTTCTTATGGCAGTATATACAACAGGAAATTTCAGTTGACATGAAAAATGAAAAAATCTTCTAAGGTTACAGCTACTGACCCTTAAAATACAAGTTTTCTAATGTAAAATGCTCATGTACATTTACTTGCCGGTTACTCTATGATTCTTTTAAGCGTCCGATCGCCATTGACAGAAACTACCAGCAGTGAATTACGGAACTAACACGCTGAAACTGCTGTTCATTTAATGAAGGCAACATCAGATTGGGCTGTATGTCCCTGGTTTGGATTTATTGGTAACATACCACCCGTAGGGCAGAGACAGTTTTGCATCTGTCTCTACGAGTCAAAGGACCTTGTCCTCTTGTAACCCTGAAGTGCTTTTACAGCGTCAAAACAAGGGGGAACATTTTATCTTGCGGCGAAATTGTGACGTACATCTGAAGGGCCGTGATATTTTGTTCTTTCTTTCCGTTTAAGTCTGTTGCCTATCTAGAGAAGCGACAAAATGGTCGAAAAAATTATCAACAAATTTTGCCATTTATGACGTGTTTTTTCTGGTTCTTTGCATTCTTTCTGAAGATTTTGCTCAGCAAGACTGAAAAAGAGGGTTCGAAATGATGCGGAGATGACTGGAAATACACCTAACTTTTGACCTAGATTTAGCGATGTTATCTTCCGAAGGGTTTGATAAGAATATTTTGGGTGGTTATGGCAAACTTTTGTCAAGATAGACAACTCTTTCTCTCATCGTGCAGTGGAAGTGGTGAAGTGTAACGACAGTCGTGGGGGAGCTAGTAAAATGGTAAAATGCGTTATTTTCAAACGGGCGGTGGCATCGTCCTGTTGTCTGTCACTACGTCAATGGAGTTTAAGAACAAGTACATGTAGGACAGAGTTTACTTGTAAATGACGTCAGCTGTGTTAATTTATTCATTTTGTGATCTATCTGGTCAAAATCACAAGAACTTCTAGATCTGGCCACCCGATCTCATGTTATGTATTTCTATTACTGTAAATATCACAAATATCCCTGTTAAAGAATCAGATATTACCTGAGATACACACGGAAGTATACAATGCCTATATATGCATGTACGTCGTGTCTCGATATCTCGAATATTCACTCGCAAGGGCATTTCTGCTACAGTCGACCCTTTCTACACAGCAAGAAAACTACAGGCAGATTCTGTGACAGGGTCTGATCAGTACCTGTAACAGTCCCGAAGAAATAACCTCTGTTACAGGACCTGCAAAACTGGCTAGATATCAGGGGTGTATGATGTAATTTCTGAGTGTATCCAGTGCTGTGACCACATGACTGAAATACTGGTGTACAAACAGTGGTGTGTCGGTGTTGAATTAGCCTAGCATCCTACACGTCCGCTTGCCTCCGTACCTCCGGGAGTGGGTCGGAGGTACGGAGGCAAGCGGACGTCTTGGATTCTAGGCTAGTGTTGAATTTACAGAGCCTGTTACAGGGTCTGAAAATTTGTCAGATTTCAGGGATGTATATTTTCAGAAAATTGGACCAATTTTGATGACAGAAATGAATACAGGTATAATTGTTTGCACATTAAAAGATTATTGACCCTTTTACAGGTCTGTATTCATATTGCTGTATACAGTTCTGTAAATACAGTGATGGGACAGGCAGAAATGTCAGGCCCTGTCACATCACTGTGTCTACAGCACTGTATATAGCCATGTCATCACAGCACTGGCCTCACACCTGTACATCAGCCCCTGTCACAGCAATGGGACGTCTTTGCTGACACAGACCTGTACCACAGGGTTGTGTCAGGGTCTGTACAGCGGCAAATATTTTTCTCGCTGTGTATACGACTCTTAAGTGTTTTAATTGTTCATCCCTGTATCCTTTGTCGCCCACCTTGTTTACCTGTGTTCATCTGTCGTGGGAATGTCCTCGGCACAACACACCTGGTCGATATCTGCATCGTAAAATGTTTCTTCAACCACAAGAGAAAACTCCGTCTGTCTCCACTCTCAGCCAGATAGGCTCCCGTTTGTCTGTAGCTCATATACCCCCTAATCATAGAAGAGCGTACGCTGAAAAGAAGCCGATCACATCAAATACTGATAAAATCAGTGATTTTAAATAAAGTCGTTTATTAGTTGAGATACATGTAATTTTCTTGCCTCCGGCAAGGTTGAACTACATTAAAGCCCGTGGCAGCATTTATCAACACATACCTGTCCACAACCTTCTGAGCGTGTTAAGTACTCTGTTGCTCCACTTTTATTAGTGAATGTCTTGTAATGACTCCTCGGAGGAATTGCAAGCTAAAAGGGTCACAAGTCGATATAAAAAATACACGTACTACAAGGCAAAAGGGGCCTGGAGAAAGGATACGGGATGACAGTTTGAAAGGGGAGAAATACACAAGACAATGATAGGTAATGGAAAATTATATTTCAGCCGGGCGATTGGTGTTTTTGTCTCAAATGCATATCTCACCCTTTTCCGGAAACTTTGCAACATGTATAGCAAAAATGTTATTGTTTTACTTCGAAGAAGTTTTGAAATTTCCAGACTATAGCATTTTAAACTTGACCTAGATTATGCAAGAATATCTAATTTACTTGGATCTTTAAAGATCACTTAAAGAAGAGAATGTGTTTTCCTTCTTTCAGACAGTGACAGTACAGTCTACAAGAACGCAGAACAACGTGTTAGTACCATACTTGAGATTGGACGGTTTGTCAGAGAAATTCACTGAGCGAATCTAGGCCTATTTTAATGGACACGTCAGACACGTCGCTGCTCACACAATCACGTCCATTGATTTTCGATTCAGACAGACACGCACTTCGCAGCGGTTGCACTGTCCGTGTTAAATTAAAGTGAATAGAGACAGTTTTGCTTTATACTTGTAGCGCTGCGGTGGTTCTCCTGTCCTCTCGCCGCGTGAATATCCTTTATCGCCCTTTCATCGTGCGCCTCTGACAAACACACCACTCAACAGCTACATGTAGTCGCGGATTGAATCAATATCAACTACCCAAAAACCCCCACTAGTTCCACATCCTGACGAAACAGTCATCATGTGCCGCCACCGTCCATATCAACTGCCAAACAACGCAAAGCTCGAGGTGGTTCCACAAATAGAGTTCAAGGTTATAGTTTTTTTCGGGAACAAAATGTCAGCCATCGGTGTTAGTAAAAGGGACAAATGTGCTGAAAATGAACCAAAACTTGCCTGGCAGAAGGAAATAAAAATGTTGTGAAAGTCTAGGACGATATATTAGAACGTGACTAAGTAAAGCATTTTGATAATGATTTTTGAAGAAATTAGTGTTACCGTACTCTTCAAGGCAAGCAATGAGAAAGAAACCAAAGTTATGGTGTACTTGTGAATGTTTTCTCAGTCGCAACAATATTGAATCAACAACATATATATTATACACTGATGACGACACGAGAACAACTGGCGAGTACGGCTAATTCATTTTTAATAGACAGGAAGAGTTGCCATACGACATAAACAACCCTACAATGATGTTTCTTCAGCTTCTTGCAGTAAGATTCGTGAAAAACAACTAGCAGCTGATAATTCCCACGGGGCATGCGTATAAACACTTTGACCCCGAGATCAGGCCATAGAGGAAAAGGGCTGCAGATGTTGGCACCCGTGGATCAGAGTCCGGCATTCACAACCGTTGAACTCGTGATGAGGTTGTTGTCGCCGTCCCCGCCAACCAAATCACACGGTTGACGTACTCTGCGGACCCGGTGATTTGAATAAAAGTGTGTCACCGACTATGTTAGTCCGCAGTCAAGGTTGCTTTGCGGTCAAGAAACAAAAATAAATTCATTGACTACACAACTACGCTGAAGATGACTTTATCTAAGGTGACAATTGCTGTTACTTTTAAAAAATTTCAATAAAAAATGTTTCAGAAAACCAGTACATCTGTTTTCACCGTTTCCTTTCCAAAGCGCTTTTGTGTTTGGAGTAGAAGTCTTGCCAACACAGTGGACAAAAATTCAATACACAATCAACCGTATACTAATACTGAATTCTAAGCAAGAACGAACTTCAGATGTCGACGATGGCATGCACACGATGCCTGTGAACGACAACATTACACATTACACGTGCACAAGTGCTAATATGTTTCATACCAAACATTAAGGTATGATTTTTGGAAGTAAAACAAGAACCTGTAGTTCACAAAGAGAACAAAATCCCGCAATGTTAAATACTTAAAAATACAGCTAGTTGCTCTTTAACCCTGTCATTTACTAATTTCAATGACAAAAACTTCTTAGCAGTCTAATAAAAATTAAAATTTAAGGCAAAACTAGAAACTAATAAAACTGACTACAACGTCACATGATATTTCCAGAATGTTTGTCGACAAACCAGGTTATAACAAAGTTAACCACGAAATGTCCCAACTTATTCAGACTTTGAAACAACAAATGCCATAGCAGTTCAATTCTATTGATCCGTAGGGCACAAAATAACTTCATTATCCAAGTTACAATATCCCTTTTGAATCTAATGATGAACACATTTTCAGATCTTTGTAAAGCAGGACAATGTTCCTTGCATCAAGCCAAGTAAACAACCAACATGCCCTCAAGACAGCCTCGCCTTTTTTAATTTTCTTTCAGCCTTGCCTTGGCAAACACTGACCTTTTTTGCAAAAACACAATTTCAACAAAATGTACTGCGCGTATTTAATGAAATAGGGTGAACAACCTTGTCCTAGAACTAACAAAGCAACATATCTTTCGTGTAGTAAACTGACGTGAGTACCAAAAAGACTGCGCGACGGCGGCAGAATCCTCCACCAGTTGGGTGTGATGCGTTGGAAAAAATAAACCCTTGATTGTGGAGAGCAATTTTGAAGAGGGGACTAAAATCCAGTTGTGTTTACAAGTGTGACGTCACTATCATAACAGGTTGATGACGACATTCAGCAGAAAGTTAAACTTTAAAGCTGTATAATTCGAGTCTCCGCACCTGTGCATGAGTTATGTTATCTATCCCCTGTACCAATTTTAGATTCTATTCGTTTAATAATAATTCATTTAAACCAATAGCTTACGTTGAGACATTCTGATTTTTAGACCATTCTCTTCTAATACTAGTGCAAAACTGTTGAAGAGTCATCAGGAATTAAGACAGACACAGGTGACTTTTGCAGTAAAAAAACCTTGTAAATACTTTGTTCATAGAAGCATACACTGCAGATTAAAGCCTCACTGGGCAAAGTGCATTCCATTTTGCTTGTAAAACTAAATTGCTTCTCTGCGTCATTCTTTCTCGTCGTACTACATAAGTAAACGCGCAAGACGGGTTCTCAAACTAAGCTGCTGCCCTGTTCTTTTACTCCTGTCGTTTTACCAACTTCAAACCAGTCTCATTACGAGTTCGTTGATGTGAAAGCGTTGTCGACTGTGAACAGTGAGACTGTATTGCTACCGTTGTAGTGTCCTTTAATCAGGAATGATATTAAGGGAGAAAATCCAACAAAACAAGACACATAGCGTGCTCCATAGACCGTGACATAAAATGCACTTTATTGTTCCAAGAACGTTACACTTGAGCACGTATCGCATTCGAAGTATGTTATTGCCTTGGTTTTTTGTTGTGACCAAGGGACCCTGATTCGATTACCGTGGATTTCAAAAAAGACAGATCACTCTGTACTTGTGTCGGGAGTGACATGATAAGGAGATATTGCATCATCTTAATTTACGAGTATCCATCTGTCCGACATAAGTTACAAGAATGAAAAAGTAACATATGAGAAGTTGATGGATTACCGGTTGCTTAGCAAACGTGTGGCTGGAAAATTCCCCATTCAACGTGTTCTCAAAGATATACCTGCCTAATGTTATTACAACATACAATAAAATGGATCAAATCGGAAACATCAGGAAAATAAAATGTCACAATCACCATTTATTCTTGATTGCTTGCATATTCGTTTGATCATTGCAGTTGTTATTCATTCATATCTGAAATAGCTTTCCTGTCTCTTGACAAGGGTACGGTTATCCGATCCGTACTGAAACCCATAATCTGCAAATATTACTGAAACATATAATAAAACAGTAATATGTATTAGTAAGCATAGTGAATAAATGTCTGTCACTATGATCGTTTTGTTTTTAGATACCCGTTAGTTATGATATTTATTATTGAAATGTAAGTTATGGTAGTATGCGCCTCGAAAGTGAAAGACTTAAATTTTTGCTGAAACATTCCTTAATAAAACATTCAACCATTCTCTTTCCAAATCAAGAGTAAAATTGGAGTGACTTTTCAGAGGTGCAAACTACCCAACATCTGCCAATATTTGAAATTCAAAATGGCTGCCATTCCTCTGGTATCTCTATTGAGAAAAATCAAATTTTCAAGATACGAAAAACGAAGACGGTGTAATTTTTTCCTACTCCAAGAGCTTTCAAATGAGCCGCCCAAAGTAGTAGATCAAAAAAGAAATGGAAAACATTGAGGGTCGACATATCTGTCCCCGGGGTGCATTCTACCTTAGATGGTAGATATGCGAATTTGGTATGCGATACCTTATATGGTAGATATGCAAATTTGGTATGTGATACCTTATATGGTAGATATGCAAATTTGGTATGTGATACCTTGGATTGTAGATATGCAAAATTCGTATTGTAATCTTGTCCGTATACCAATCTCAGTATGCAGCTCTGATGTTGTGTTTCAAATCAAACTTCTTTACCTCTATTTGTAAAATTCCGATTGCTGGATAGGTAATGATTTAATGAATTTACGCCACTACCAGTAGTACAAAATATCACATAATACAGTAAAGACTGCGACAGCAAAAATTGCCAAACGTTTATTTTTGGAACTATAAAATTAAATGGCATGGTTAATGTGCGGTTGGTTTTCACGCTGATAACGTGTATGTTAGGTGCAATAGACACGTCGTGCAATCATGCAACATTTAAACTGAACTCGATCATTTTTGCGCGTTGATCGGTGGCAGATTTATACCCGAAGGTCGCCAAACATCCATTCACAATACTTTATCCCCACTTAAGATTCTGTCCTCGTTTCAGAATATTTGTTCTAGATCTGCTAGGTCTCCGCAATTAAATGTATCGGACTACACAAATTTCAACGTTGGATTGTATCGTATCTTAATCTGTTGAAGTTCATATTGAGGTCACAGTATTGATCTCATTAACTTAATGCTGAGATTTCATCTAGTTAGAGCGAATGAACTCTGTGATTTCAGTGTGACGGTTACACAGAAGCGACATATCGGTGTTGTGTTCCGAGGAAAGCGTTCAGTTTTACACGATCCTTGTACAACCATTCTGTTTTGAGTTTTCTGTGCTACTAATCAAAAGCTAATATTTGATACCGTGTGTAAGGTTATTTCAGGACAAGTCCATTGACAAAAAGGAAGGACATGTCAGTACAATACAGAGAAACAGAAAAACGAATCCAAAAAGGCGCGGAAATTGAAAGAAATGCACAACACTCCTAAACCAATATGCTCGTATTATACGCCAAATGCACACTTTCAAAATGTGCATAAAACGTGAATCTTGAATTAGAATTATAGCTCTCTCCTATAGGCCCCTATTCTTTCAAGAACTGAGAACGTGCGGTATGTGATACGTTAACAAAGTAGTATCGTTTCAAACTTGTAGAGATATTTATTGTGACGTTTGATGCGAAGCATTTTGTGCAAAACTCTTAAAGGGATACAGTCGTCGGAACTGCGCTCAAAGGTCGTATGGGACCCATACGACCAATGTAAACACCGTATCCAAGGTTTGATGGTGATTGATGAAAGTTAAAATATGTCTGTCATAATCTACATCGTATAATTTAAATGTTGCAGCTATGATGATGAGGTGCATCAGGATACCGTGCACGAAATACATTGTTTGTAAACAGTAAAGTAAAAGTGGTCAACTGGGACAAAGTAAGAATTTTACACCATTTTATTCATTTATCTACATGAAGCGAAGGAAAAATTAACCATCCATGTAACTAAAGTATAACCCTGACCTATATACGAACTCACGCATGCGCAACAGGGGTTTGGCGCAGCCTGAACTAAGCGGGGAAATTCCCTTCTGAGCATGTTTATACACGTTCCGAAGGTGTACGGGAAATTCCGTGTGAGTCAACCGGGTCATCAACTAGCCTATATAAAGGAGCTTTTTTTTACTGTGTTGTCAGTCCGGCCGGTCGCGGAGTCTAGCTGATGTTGAACACGAGAGTTCCTATCGGTACGAACTAACTTTCATATCCATTCAATCCATAATATCGTAGATATCGCTCCAGCGGCGGACTAAATCCTTCTTGTTTTTGAATTTCTAGCGCCTGATGAAATATGTCCTGAATAAGTTCTGACCCCGGAGCCTCCTCGTTCCGAGGGTTGCGCCTTTTTCTTGTATTTGTGTAAGCAGCTGTTTATATTGCACATAATAATGTTTATATTTCTCTCGTCTCTTTGCTACACCTTTGCTACACCAGTTTTCCCTTGTATCACATCAATAACAACACCTGGTATAGGAGTTAAGGCTAACAGTACCGGAACTGTTGGAATTGCTGCTATTACAGCAGAGCTTACAAGAATTCCCTTAGTAATATTAAGAGCCATATCAATTCGACCCATTAATTTATAACTTCGTCGATATGCAGCACTTGTTCTTTCTATGTAATCAGCCAATTGTTCAACGCTTTCAACAACTGAGATGTGCATTTTTACTGTATATGTAAGGGGGGATAAAAAATAATTGTAGTAATATAGAAATACAATATGGCAGAAGGAGGAGAGAATATAGAACTCCAGGATTTCGATGATGCAAATTTGAATGATGACGATGTTACTGCTGAAACATCTTTTACCGATGATACTTTTGCAGAAGCCGGTCCTTCCCAGGCTGGCTCACGCGATAGCCCGCAGGTAGATCCTACGACTAGACAGAGAGTAACAATTGAAATACAAATGGCTGAAAATTCTTAAACGAGAATAATATTACTGATGAAGCAGCACGAAACGAATTATTTATGAATGCAAAGATTAGGGATGGAAATCTGTATTATAAAAACCTCAAGCTATCAAAACTATAGGACGTGGATTTAGATCACTCGAGACAGTAAAAGAGAAGCGGGAGGATATGAATTTGTAAGTAAAGTATACAGTTTGAGGGGGAGCAGCGCAGAGCCCGAAAATGTGAGTCGTGCATTGCATTCTGTAGATGTGGAAAACGATAAAATACCGGCTGAGAAGATGACGCCAGAAGACATGGGTATATACAAAGATAAACTGACAGAGTTACGGCAAGATGCTTCTGGTAATGCACACAAAATACAAGCTTTTGAAAATAAAATCGAACAATGGAACAATCTAAACCCAGAATATAGAGCTTTTGTTGATGAATTAAAGATAGCAAATATGCGTCTTGATGAGCTTTACAGTGAAAGAGAAAATCTGTTAGAGCAGACAGAACTTACACCCGAACTCAGAACAAGACTAGCTAAAATTGATGATCGAATTGAAGTACAACTTGATATGATCAGTGGGGCACGTGAAAGACTGGCGTCGACTAGGTCTCTTCGTGATGTAATTTCCGATCCAGAATTGTCACTCAGGCTGAAGCTAACAGAGTTATTTAAACGAAATGGTATTACAATCGCTGCATTACTTACTGCCCTTGGAATGGCAATATCAACAATTGCCATGGCTGTAACTAAAGGAGGGGGAGGAGGGGGAGGAGGAGCAAACGCAGGAGGTTCAGGTCCGCCCAAAGTATATACAAAAGCGAAAGAAATTGTAAAGCAATTTGGTGAATGGTTAAAAACATTGGCCGCAAAAAGTGCTGCTGCAATACCAGGTTTAATCGGTTCCCTCGTCAGTTTTCTATTAAAAACAGCAGGATCGGTTGTCGGATTTGTCGGAGAACAGCTATGGATATTTTTAACTGGTTTAACATTAGTCATTATAAATAAATTATGTATTAATATATGACACCCCTACAGCATCAACATGTTTGGTGAAAAGAATATTGCAAAGTTTCTTTCTAAAAATAAAGACCTGTTTGGTTTCTCTGTCGAATTGGAATGGTGCAAACTCCGGCGGGTAAATCGACATATACTTCGAGCAAATCCAGGTGTCCGACTCAAAGATGATAATCTATATCATAACATTTAGCTTTCGTGAAGGAATGTCAGAAGACTAACTTCTTTAAGCGACTAGAATTCATAGCTGTATTCCAGGATACTGAGGATGACCAGGAGGCTCATCATCTCCAAGAATATTGGGTTCTTCGATTGATTCGCGACACAGGCAATCGATTTATCTTTCAGTCAGACGGAAATATTTACGTAAAGATGTGATTTTTGAATTTTCTTCTAAGTTATTATATACACGAAGTGAAACTTAAGATGTGATTAATTTTCTTTTTTTCTTCTACTATATACATTACACGAAAATGGGGTACGATAGAACATTATCACCGACTTTCACCAACCGAATACCGAATGGAACGAAGTCAGAAAGAACTCATCACGTGATTGCTCATAATCCAAGTGAGGCAGATCCAGGCCAGACACTTATCATACGATGTCCGAAGTTAGAAAGCGGAGTACTCTTAGTTCCAGATACTTTCGACCTGGTTTTTGATCTCGAAGTAACGGGAGGTGGAACTACCCGTGTAGTACAAAATGTTGCAAAAAATTTGGTGGAGCGTATGAAACTCACATTTGAGGGCCAGGCACTTTCCGATTTGAGTAAATATAACCTCATTGAATGCTATCGTGATCTCTTCAAACATAAAAAGGAGAGATCGAACATGACACTGTACGGAATTCAGAACGAAAATCTAAGAAAATTGAGAAGTGGCGCGGCCAATGCAGATGCCGACGTCGTGGGCGATAAGTTACTTTTCGACACATATAAAACAAAATATGCTATTCGTCTCACTCACCCCTCGTGACAGGTCATGGAGTTGCATATCAAAAGCGTTAGGGAGTCATATCGAATGGGAAATTACGTTGGCACCCGCCCCCCAATTAATTGTCAGTAATAAACTGATTACAACCAATTATAAATTAAAAAACATTCAAATGGAATACGAGACAATTTCTGACCTCGATCTCGCGAGGTCAACTGCTGGTTATTACAACAATGGGAAAAGTTTTCTCTACGAGCATATACATTATTTTAGAACAATCCCATTCAAAGAATCGGACACGGTTATCAATGAAAATATAAATGTACCACGACGTAGCATTAGAGGTATCGCTATACTCTTCACTAAAAATCAGAATCAGGAAGAACTGAACAGTGAACTTTTCTTTAACCCTCCATTGAATCTGTGTCTGTAATGATTGAAGGCATTGCAAATAAAGTGTACGCTCAGAAGATGATACCAAGACAATTTTGGAAAGAAACACGACGGTATTTTGCTGAAGATAAAGATTGGTGTGAAATTGATATAGATGAGGCCGATTATTTGAAGAATAAATTCTGTCTGTTTATCGATCTGCGTAGTTTTAAAGATATTGAGTTCATGGAAATGGTTTAAAAGTAATGAACACAAAGGACGGAATTCAACTTGAGATCCTGAAGAAAGATACCGCGTGGGGTGGCGATGACGCTCACAATGATAATATATTTGCCCACATTTATGTTATCAGTGATGCCCTGGTCTCTATTGAAAATAGTAGATTAAAGTCTTTACAATTTTAACCATGACCCGTCCGTCCTATCGGCCATGTTTCTGCCAGCCATTCTCCCGTGTCTGGATTGTATAACTGCACACGTTTTATATCATTTGGCGCCATCATGATTTTACTACGCTTTTCACTACGGATTTCTCCAGCCTTTTCCCGTACAAACTGTGTAAATTGTGCCGGCTCGGGCTCCTTCCCAGTTTCAAATAGATCTTTATAATCTTCAAAGTTCAAATGTTTTCTAACACAAACATCTTTCACCCCTTTATTTTTTTTCGTCCGGAAACGGGAGTTCGAAAAGCATACACTTTCGAGCGTATGCCGAAAAATCAAGAATAGGTTCACCATTCAACTCATCTTTAAATTTACCTATCACTTTTTTATTAATCTTCGGAAAGTTGGGCCCTATTGCGGAGCTCATCCCACTAGTATCATATATAGACTTCTCACCATTCTTTTCAACATCTTCTCGGACTATATCATTGAAAGTTACGTCCGGGGAGGGTATCGGCACACTGTAAACAAAACTGTCAGTATCCATGTAGGCTAATCGTATTCCAGGGAACTGGGTCCGAAAGTAATTGTAATGCGTCTCATACATAAGCAGCTTAGAAAGTTCCAGTACTGCGGCGCCGATGAAAACTGGTTTTACATATCTATGCTCATCCGTTTTCAGTTCCAGTAGGGCACTGTCGCAGGAATCACCATCCTCTTCGGAAGTTATGAAAGTTATATGTTTCATCTTTGGATTATACTTCTGAATCTTTTTACGGCCACTATCCGTACTACTGTGGCCCGAAACAAATTTAAAGTCTCTGTACTTTCGAACATCTTCTATTGTCTTACCGAACATTGCATTATTCATCAGCTTATAGAATTCTTTTCAAAATCTGTCCTCCCCTTTGCCCTCATTTTAGTGTTAAAGTCTATATATTTCGCGAGACATGGAGCTTCATCGAAAGCAAGCACCTGATGAATATCTTTCAATCTCATTCCCATCCGAAGATAGAATTCCAGCAACTTGTAGTGTAAGACGTACCGCTTTCTATCCATCACACTTGTAATCAGTCGACCGCCCTGCCTCGGAAATTCATAGTGATGCGGTGCTAATGGCAAATCGCTGTGTTCTTCATGTAATTCGGGGGATATTCTAAGTCTACTTCTAGAAAACTTGGTGGAAAGGTGGAACCAGGTCCCCACCCTCCGGCTCCGCCCCCTTCTTCCCATTCCATCTTCATCCAATGAAGTCCGCCCGTAGGCATTGCCTGACTCATTGCCCAGCCGTAGAGATTGTTTGCATCGAGATATTTTATTTCGGTCACCGGCTTCTCTGGATCATAATTCCCGCCAGCTCCGCCGGCGTAAGCCGGATGATTTGTCTGTAAATAATGAATATTACACTGGCTGATACCGCCTCGAATCCCCCTCTGTACGAAAGTCATCTGCTCAGCATCTTGAATGAGCCCAAATTTATTACCCGTGTAAAGTAACATAGCATCCCATGTCAAGCCGGGCGCTGACATATAGTGGGCTGGATCTAACTTGTACGCTTCTAAACATGTGTCACGGAAATTTTCGAATATATTTGCAAGAAGTAGAACATCCGTCTCACAATAGAATTCCATATAATCTTTAATCGTCTTACATCCAACTTCGTCCCATACCTTCAATGCATGCTCATAATCAGATTCTGAAATCCCCTCTTCCGTCAATTCGCTATAAAATTTGCCCCTCGGTGGTAGCTCCTCTTCTTCCAATCGCTCTGGAGAATCTAAATATTCATACGGAAAGAAACCTTTCGCTCTTTGAATGTCCGGGTACGAAAGTGGCACTGCCGCCCATCCGTGGTCCGGCACAGTTTTTGCCAACTTCGCCAATGACCCAGACATCAACTGAGCACTATCCATAAACTTTATAGAAAGTGGCGTCTCTTTATCTCCATCTCCCCATCGACAACAATTGAGGCGTGAAAAATAAATGTTTTCGAGAGACCCATAATTCCACCATTGCCCGTCTTAGCTATGATTTAGGCTCTGGTCCCCCTCCGACGTCGATTTCATGTAACTTTTTCAAAATAAAAGAACCATCGTATCCCTTGAGGTTGTGAAAGTAGATAGGAATGGTTCTCAACGGACGGCACTTTTCACAATAAAAAGTATCATCACCGTCTAGGTATCCTGCCGGCTCTCCACATGCAATACAGACTGGATTGCCGTAATTAGAAGGATCTTTCATTGGTTTTATTTCAAATAATACGATTTCGAATAATTCTCAGCCCGTTCTTTCATATCCTTTAGAAAGTCTGTAACACAGGAGAGACCTGTGAATGTTCTTTTACCATAAACAGTGGGTCGGCCCGGGCCCCGTTCCACCATAACATACGAAAGACAAATTGGAATGTGTCGGCCGGTCCCCTTCTCAATAATTGCCTCAGTATCTGCATAGACGACGTAGGGGGCGGGACCTTCTTCCGATGTCCTTCGAATTGACACACTTCCTTAGGAAAAACTGGCTGGGCGTCGTCTGTTCCACAGTATACCTGATGTTTTTCTAATTCTTCTGTTGACTTAAAACCTCTTTTACAAACCGGGCAAATACACTTCCGTCTGCGCTCATTCTTTCGATTAGTACGAGAATTACGAAGGCGATTTAACGCAGTAATTGGTATGAAGTGGCACCTTCGGGCTTCGCCAACTATCAGTAAGATATTTGCTATTTGATTCCTATCGGCTTCGCCTTCGGAACGGGCTCCGCCACTATATAACTGAGTTATGTTGGACGGGGGAGTGGGATCGGACTCGTAGATCTGAAATACTTGAAGTTTGATGCCTGGATTTTGCTGCTCGAAGCGCCTGAATACAGTCAGATCGGAGGGCGTAGGAAAGGGAATACCTTCCCAACAGTAGTCAGCCATAAATGGAGCGTACGTATTCCATTTTCTCCTTACCTGACCACATTTCTTTTCACGAAACTCGGGGTCGGCCAACTTTAAACTTGCTACGATGGCGTATGAAAACAGTTCTCGCTGCCCGAAGGTAGCACCAGATCGCTAACACAATGCTTATTTTTAACCATCCGGGAAGTTGGACTGCGCCAGCCCCAGCCCCGAGTAAAACTTCTACTAGAATTACTTCAAAATTAAGTATCTCCTCGAGAACGAGACCAGAACCCTCAACATTTTCAATTGTATCAAGCATACGATCGTAGCGATCTATTAATTGTTGCCCCACATCCGATCCCGATCCTCTTACATCTTTGTGTATGTATCATTTAATTTAACATACAATGAACGCGATTGTGTATTACCAGTTTTCGGATCCGATAATTTGACTTCCATTTCGGTATAAACAGAGTACATCTTTCCCACCCCTTTGACCATACCTTCAATATCAACCAGCTCCCCGATATCCTTGACTCGCTTGACTTCAGGAAATTCTTTTCGTAAAACTGCTCCCTTGAATGCTGTATGTAATTGACTGGCCATAATAATCTTTATGATATATACTATCCTAAAAATTTTTAAAATGAAAAATAATTATTCTATGATAGGTCATCAAATCCACTATAATATTTTTGACAGCATTTATTTGTTTATATATCTCACCTAATCTTTCTAAGTCGACTAGTTCTTCCGCATCTTGAATTTCTGGTTTATTAGGCGCAGCACAAAATATTAATCTCTCAACAGTGAAAGAAAGAGCACGCTTACTTAAGCGCGGTTTAAATGCTAAGAATTCTATCTTACTACCTTTTCGGATATTACGAGGTACAATAGCAGGATTTTCTCGGACTGGTAGTAACGGACTCACTGTTTTAAAACCGCAGTCAATTTCTTGAACCATATCAATACATGTAGCGAAATCGGAAGTGTTTCCTCCTCTTTTAAACTGAAATTTAAAATACGCAACTGGCTGCGCCTCGCTCCCTCGCTTCTGATACACTTTAGATGGATTGTAAAATCTGCAGGTCGTTCCGATAGGATTCCCTTCGGTGACGGTTCCGATAGTATTCTTGGAGTGAGCGGCCAGGCTTGCAGCATAACTTTTAGCAGTAGATGCATCGAAACTTTCACCTAGGGTACGGAATATTATTAAATCAGTAAACTTTTGAAGACTCGGTTGCCAACGGACACACACCCCATCGCATGTAGCAGGATCTCTAGAACCGTACTTAGGTCCGATGTTGAAAACTACTTCTAGCTCACTGTCTACATATATAATAGGATCTACATATTCACCAAATACTAATTTGCCTCCATCATCAATTTTGATGTTTTCTCCGGTTTCAAGTATTTTTATTGCATCTGAAATAGAAAGGATTGTCATTGTCTTATCGTATATATCTTAATAAAAAAATTTTTATAAAAATTTCTATGATATAGTATCCCCAAAATGTCATACATATTCATAAATGGACCAACTGGAAGTGGTAAGAGTTACGATGCAATAAATTTGGCGGAGGGAGTTGCTACGGTGTATCACGTACCAGAATTTGACACTAGTTTTTCCAGCAACATTGCTGACTTTTATAATGGGCGTGTCACCCCCGTTTCGATTGCCGATTTTCAGAATCAGTTTATAGAACATACTCTTAGTTTACAATGTCAGGCTGGGAGGGAGGGTACTCCTTCGGAACGCTACATTATTTGTGACTCTTCCATAATTCAACATCTAACTTTTTCTAGAATCCGGGGCGTTTCCACGGAGTGGGAAGAAAAAAAGATTGTTTCTAGAGCATTTGACCATTTACCCAGTTTCATTATCATATTCAAAGATATGCCTTGGGATTATTGCAGGCGGAATGTGTTGACTCGAGCCAGGTCGTACGAAATCACCGCCTTAGAAGAACTAGAAGAGATTCACAACAAGTTCAAACAGACTTTCTTAGAAATTTGCCACGACTACAGGCTTCCATGTTTGGTAATTAGTCAGCCCCTTACGCCTGAAGTTCTCAAGAATATACTTAACCCAACGATTGATACAGAGACAGTCGGACCAGTAGATTTTCCACAAGCTTTTGACTTTGGAATTGCATGGGGCAGCGGCAGCCAGGGATTTTTAATAGACGGTTTCGAGGAGGAGGAACTTGAAAAAGCTTATTATCCACCTGGTCAAGAACAACTAGAACAACCTCGAGTCTCACTAAAGAACCTACACAAACTTCTTAACGCTTGTGAATCTGTGTGTGCTTATAATGCTTCGTTTGACCTACGAGCACTTGAATATGCCGAAGGAACCCTACGGTTCTGTAACACCGGACTTTGAAGTTACTTGTCTATGGCTCATGTCAGTTGTGTACATTATACTTCAACCAGAACTTATAGATAAAGCTGAAAAAGGGGGACTCGAAAGAACGGACTGTGGTAACATGCACAGTCGCTTTGAAGATCTTGCAAACTTAATATGTTCAGGAACTGAGGGGGTACCACCTCATCCACATACTGCCGAAAAAGATGCAATAAGTGAACATTACTTACGACAGTACATGATAAATACTTGGCCAGGTGGGGGGTGGAAGCGAGGTGGTAAACTGACACTTTCTTCTTTCAAGAAATTAAGACTTTTTCCATGGTACTTATTGAATAACTTTCGTAAATACTTACGTTAGTACTTACGTAGTACTTGACAAGTACCATGGACAGGAACTTACGTAGTACTTGACAAGTACCATGGACAGTAACTTACGAAGTACTTACGTAGTACTAATAACATTTTCCTCCGGCTCCCAACTATTGAAACTTTCTGGATAACCTTTCCATTTTATCAGATAATATTTCTTTCCTCTAATTTTTTTTGTCTTCAAAATTCGTTCTACTCTGTACAGCTCGTCGCGTTCCGAAAGGGCGCTCTGAAGTTCATCAGAATAGAAAGTGCCGAGTATTTCCTCTCCATTCAGATCTTTTATTTTGTAAACTGGCGGCGTTCCCAGTCCAGCCGCATACACAACTTTTGAAACCACGAAAATCTCCTCTGTCCAATTTGGTAAATATCCTTTCTTGAAAGTGGTCTTGTATTTTGTAATTCGGACCCGTTCTCCCGGCTTGAATTCAGGGTCAACTCCCCCGGCTGCCAACTCAGGACCGAATAGTGTATAAAATGCCTGCCAATCGTTCTCCTCTGTTACGTCCCTGGGTTTCATTTTGATACTTCCGTGAACGGTGTTATTGTAATTCTCGAGAAGGTGGGGTAGAATGGGGAGCCAGGAACGTGTCTGTTTATATGTAAAGTATTTCCACATCATCGTCTTAAGAGTCCGATTAAAACGTTCAACGACGCTAGCTTTTTTGTCACTGTAGGTGTGAAACCAGTGAATTCCCACCTCCTCCACCACCCCTGCATTTTTCGATTAGTAAATTCCCGCCCCTCATCTGTCTGAAGTTTGTCGGGCCTTCTCCCGGATTTCTTAATCACGTCTTGTAGCGCCTGTAACGTATCATCAGCCGTTTTTGACTGTATCGGCCTGGCCCATGCATATTTGCTTAGCACATCGATTACTGTTAGCATGTATCGAATGTTTTTACCTTCGGAACGATTCTCTTTTGCGAATGATGAATGAGGGAATTCCACGAGATCCGCTCCCACTGGGCGTCTATCGATGTTACGAAAACGCGCCGGCCCCTTCGGAACGCGCCACGAGTACGAGGTACCGGTTTATGTAGATTATAAGTTAGCTGAGTTTTTAACCACTCCTGCACCTCTTTCTTAGTAACGTGGAGTCCGCTGGCCCGTGCTGCGTCATATAATTTTTGTACACCTCCAAAACCAGTTTTCGGGTTGTAATATAATTCTCTAAGAGTGCCTTCGGTGTTGTCACCTTCGGGGGTCCTATCGGTGAAATCGTCTTCCATAATTGCTATATTATACGAAAAATTTTATGTCGTACGGATGCCGTAAATGAAATACTAGTTTACTGAATGGCCTACTTTTCAATTGTCTGACCAGGTCCGTGGCCTCCCGTTCTGACACCTCCATTCCATATTCTTTTATAATAGTTTTGTTGTCTGTCTTGCTCGTGTGTAAAAAAGTACTAACATCTGTATGTTTTCCCTAAATGGTTTACTAATACTAGTATATTGTTGAGTCAGAACCCAGACAGATAATCCGTCGTGTCTTGCGCTGAAACCAAGTTTGACTAAAACGTCACTGCGCTTCTTCATATCTTTGGACGCGGCGCAGTCGTCGAGTACTATTAAAGTGTTTGTACCGACCCATTCGTTACGTACGAAGGCTAGTGTATCATCCACAGCATCGAGTCCGACTGGAAACACAAACACATTGTCATCAGTGAAAATGAATCTTTTATTATACGTTTTATTGTTCATGAATGTCGGACAAATGAAAACTATATATTCGAATTTTCCTAGGTACGGACCGGTGAGGAGATCCATTACATATTCCGTTTTGCCAGAATTTGTTGTCCAGTTACAATCATGTTGAATGGTACAGTTGCATACATCGGATCTATATACTGTACATAAATGTAATGAATATTGCTAAAGATAACAAACCAATTTTACCATATTCATGAATAGGGTCTGCGCCGGTCACTGCTGCTGCCCGTTCCGAAGCCCTGTCGGAACGGTTCCGAAGGGCCTTCGGGGACCGAGTCGTGTCATTGTGAGGTGACTCTCCGGGCTCGTCCTGCCACTTCACAGGATCCTCCCTCCCTTCCATCTCGTGTACAGCACTTTCTCGAACTTCCGTGTTTATATCACCGTTCACCCCGAAGGACATAGATTCTGTTGCGTATTGCAATTCATTATTATAACCTGAGATTGCCGGGCCCGAAAGGATGACCATCTCAGACGGTAAGAGAAGTAAATTGGGCGAGACTGCCATATCAAGTTTGACACCAGTATTCATTATTGTGTCTTGATATCGCCTATAACTAATTACTTTGTCGGTATTACGAATTTCATCTTCGAGGAGAACGCCGAATTCTTTTCGGACTTGCTCTGCACTGCCAGTATCCCCCACAATGGTACTGCGAATATTTGCTTGTGCACCGAGTATGCAATATACGTAGGCTTCAAGGCTTTCATTGAGGCGAGCGAGACCGGCCTTTGTTAGTCCCGAGTCTCCTGTCAGAGGAATGAAACTATTGTATTGTCCCTCCGTTCCATCATTTCGGAAGAAATAGTAGTGTGGTCGGTCTTTGTCGGGCAGTACATGTTTTTTCTTTCCAAAAATGGTATGTGTATAGAAAACGCCTCCGTCGGCGGAGAGGAAAAAGTCCCGACCGTTGTATATCGCTTTTGGCTGTCTAACGGGCCCGCGATTAGTGTAATATTCATATCCATAACCAAGACCTTTATTTTGACCTTTTCGATAACGAAAGTCGGACTTCGTTGGACTTATATTTCCAAATTCAGTACATAGAAGTTCATATTGGACGAGATTGTACGGATTGTCGCCCGCTTTGAAGGTGGGGGTATCGTCTGGAAGTGCAACGCCCATTTCGTGAAGGATACGACGTATTGTAAAATATACATGGAAACGGCAGAATGATCGTATTTGGGGTGGAAATCCCCCCTTCGGAACCGAAGAGATGGGCGAATGATATACCACAACCAGTCGTGCTGCACCATACGGCGAAATTCAGTTGCTGGTCCCAGTATTTCATGTTTGGACCGCCCAGCCAGACATTACTTTCTTTAGCTGATCGATGAGTGATTACGTTATCTTTAAATATATCCCGTGGATGAAAAGTAAATTTATCTGTCGGTGTTACATATATTTCTAAGTCCATGAGAATAGGTTTTATTCCTCCATTCGGTTTGGAAGGGGGGTATCAGCATGCTGTACTGTCGGTACGCTCGTCTTATTCAATTGAAAAGCAACTGGAATAAGTCTGTACTCATGATTCGTGTTTCTATATACAGATAGATTTTAATGGAGGAGAATTTTCAATACTTCAGAATCCCTGTCGGAATCATTCTAACATTCCAGACCATGTTAATATTATATTTCGGATTCAGGTTTAAACGAATTTTTTATTTTTTACTAAGAATAGATAACATACTGCAAACAATGGAGAATTTAATAAAGTCATCGGCAGCGGCAAATACGCGTTCCGAAGGGTCTTCGGTGCCTTCGGACAATAATCAATCCATAATAGAGACAAAACGTGAAAAAATACTCTGTGTCATCGCAAGTGGTCAAAGTAAGTTATTTTTTGGTAAGGAGTTTACAGTTAGAGAAGTGGAAACGTGGAAAGATGAATTCATAACACGAGCCTTTAAAGTCTATGAAGCGAAATACAGTTCTCTTATAAGTGATACCATCACTCAAAGTTTCATAGATCTAGGAGCCCGTGCAATCAGTCAGGTAGTTCCAATCGATGATCGAGATAACTATGCCACTGATCTTAAAAAGGATTTTATTCTAAACAGTGAAATAAAACGATTATCAGGACGGATAGGGTACACGTGGGGGCCCCTGATTGCTCTAATTTCCACCGGACTAATTACGGGTAAACATTTAAATTTAAAAAAATCGGTTTAATATAGTACCTGAAATAAATGGATTCAACTTCGACGACTCAGCAAACGGCTCCGGCCCCGCCGACGGAGCCCACACCGCAAACGACTCCGTCAGGGACGACCTTCCCGACTCCGTCACAGCGCAACATAGAGAAAGTTACAATGCCACCGAAGCATCCAGGGAGAGTTGCTGCAGGGAAGAAATTAGCGGAATGGAACAGGCAAAACAAGGAGAAGAAACTAAAAGCAATGAAGGGGGAGGGGGGGGAGGGGGGGGATAGCGATGCGGTAGCGACAAACTGTATAAGCCTACCGCCTACAATGAAAGAACAGTGTGATAATAATTCACGCTGGTATATAAATGTTATCTTGTTTTAGGAATTGTGGGAGTTTCATTGACTGCATTAGGACTATATTGGGGGCGTGCTCGACATACCCCCTGTCCCATTCGGCCTCCCCAGAAAGCGAAAAAAACAGAGCACGTAGAAGCTCCATCCGGAACAGTTCCGACAGGGGAGGGGGAGGGGGAGGGAGAGGGAGGACCCAGCTCCTCTACATTGTATGAGATGGATTAACTCCCCATATTTTTTATTTTTATTTTTTATTTTATATACTAGTCAGCAATCATGGATATTAAAACAGTTGTAAACACAATGTACGATGGTATTGTAATCGCAGGACTTGCGATGGGATATCTAATGATCTCCAGCAAATTTCTGAAAATAGAGGTTGGCGATCCAAGTCGTCCAAATTTGACTCGATTGGCAAAATTAGGTGGTGCTACTGCTGCTGCGGTTGCGACCAAAGATCTCCTTGAACAGAAAAATATTATTCCTGCAGAACCTTATACTTCGTAATAATAATATTCATCGAACATTTATACTTAGTAATATATACATACAACGTACAACGATGATCATTTGGATTGAAAGCAAAACAGGTGAACCTGTTACTGTTAATTTTTACCCTTGCATTGACACGACGCAGTTTACGAAGATAAGACTGCTAGAGTGTGGACTATATAATTCATGGCATAACATAACATCGACGAATAATGTAATAAAATATCAAGAAGGTGACCAACCGAAGAAGACTAAATCAATACGTCCAGGTAACTACAATATCGATACGTTAAACAAAGCAATCGGGTTGAAGCAAAAAATTAATTTTGAAAAACATCTGCCGACAAACCACGTTCTTCTAACTTTGGCTAAAGATATTAAAGTCTATTTCAATGCTACAGGTAGCTTCGCCAACGTCGTTGGCTTTTCAGATAAGCCAGAGGACAACCCAGTTATAAAAAGTACTATGAGTCCGAAGAAAGTGGATTTCTTAACAGTCACTAAATATATAGTTCATTCAGATGTAGTCGATGTTACTGGAAATTATGTTTCATTTGGTTCGGTGCCTCCGGAGGATACATACAGGGGAAAGTATCGAACTGTTTACAAATACTTCCCATCCGGGATACGAGAGAAATAAGTGAAAAGGTTACTTACGATTTTAAAAACGGAGCAATTTCTATGCCATTGAGAAAAGGGGGAGATTACATGAATTCAATGCGTATCTGGATAACAGATCAGGATGGGAACATGATCGATTTCAATAACTGGCCAATTAGCTTTTGTATTGAATTATTGTAGTCCCGAAGCGGGGCCGGTGCGTTCCGAAGGGACCCTATCGGAAGATAAACCATCCCACGACCAATCCTCCAGCAATATAGATCATCTCATATTTCTTTTGCTCAGGACTGGGTTGATAATAATCTGAGAATTGAACTGCCCCTTCGGAACGGCTTTGCACCGCTTCTGCTTCTTCCAGTATTTCTGCATCTGTATCTCTTAATTCTGCCGCAGCATGTGCATCCTTTGCCTGATTTTCTCTTTCCCAGTCAGCCTGGAGTAATCTTTTTTCTGACCAGACGTTGCGATCATGTTCAAATTTTTCTAATGCTTTATCATGTCGAATTTTCTCTTCAATAAGAGCCTCACCATTCCCAGAAAGCTTTTGACCGATAATATTTCCTCCTGTGAATGCCGTTGCATTTAATACAGCACCGAGAACTGTCATTCCTATAGCTGAAGCCATGACTGTGTATTGTATATTACAAGGTATTATTTTAATTTTCACTGTATATAGGTCCCTACGGAGTATGTCTGATCCAAGTGGCTTCGGTCTAGGTACAATTCGTATGCAAAATCTTGAGCTTGAAGATCTGAGTGATGTTAAAGTTAACAATAATACTAAGATGGCTGCTAATCATAATAAGGATTATGTCCTTCGTTATAAAGACCGCGAAAAATATTTCGTTTTAGCCAATGCCGCGGCGCCACCCCACGAGCATGCTGTAGAATTTTCCGAACTTAAAGACATTGATGAAACTGTAATTGACGCCACAAAGGCTTCGAATGATTCTACTCCTTTTGCTCTGACATGGGATTCGGCTAGTCAGAAATTCATGCCTTATAATGTGCCGCGTAACATCTTAGATATATTGGATAGTGAAATTGCAGGAGGTGTTGCTGAACCACCAGGAACTCCGAATGTGATTTATTTTGATAGCAATGTAAACAAATATAAATTGTTAGATTTTCGTAGTTGGCTTACTCCTACAAATCCATACATTGCACTTCTTGGTATACCGATTCACCTTAAAATTAGTCCTCTTAATACAATAATGAAGGCAGATAATACACTAAGAAGGTGGATAAACGAGGGGGAGAATTATTGCTCGTATACAGCTAGCGGAGTTCCAGTTAGATTATTTTGGGACACAACTTTAAAGAAACTGGGCTTGAAAAGTGATGGGGAGGGGGTAGCTGAATTAAATTTACAGACAACAAATCAACAGATGACTGATAATATGAAAATACTTCAGCATGGTACAGTTCTCATTAGATGTGTAAAGTTAGCTACTGGAGATGAATTTGACGATTTGGTTGGATATTATGCTATGAAAACAGATAACAGAACAACTTGTGATATTATCATAAGTATCGATAAAGATCGGGGAGGGGAAATGAGTATTGAATGTTTTGTTGGTGGGAATAGAATAGAGAACGACTTAGGAACTACATTTGTACGTAGAGATAAAAGAGTGAACACTTTAGATATCAGTACCATTCATCTGAAACGTCTCATATTATTTGAAGTAATGGTCTTCCGTCACATTTTAAGTTCAGAGGAAATTACTAAAATTTTATCTATCGGGTGAACAAGTTCGTACCGATAGGAACTTCAGCTAGACTCCGCGACCGGCCGGACTGACAACACAGGTAAAAAAAAAGCTCCTTTATATAGGCTAGTTTGATGACCCGGTTGACTCACACGGAATTTCCCGTACACCTTCGGAACGTGTATAAACATGCTCAGAAGGGAATTTCCCCGCTTAGTTCAGGCTGCGCCAAACCCCTGTTGCGCATGCGTGAGTTCGTATATAGGTCAGGGTTATACTTTAGTTACATGGATGGTTAATTTTTCCTTCGCTTCATGTAGATAAATGAATAAAATGGGTGTAAAATTCTTACTTTGTCCCAGTTGACCACTTTTACTTTACTACTTTTGTAAACAGAAAACTCGCACAGGCGCAGTTCCGACGACTGTTTCCCTTTAAGGCATTTACACATCTCTGGGCGAAATTTTCCACAAATACGAGTACATAGCACGGGGGAACAGTATGCTTTGAACAGATTAGTTTTTACAGATGGCTATTCAGGCAAAATTCTACAAATCAAGCACTTCTATAGAGAGGGCCCAGTTGCTTCACAACGCAATGGGACGGCACACCCTAAGAAAACCCCGTTCTTTTCATAACAATGATTGGCCCCAGTGCCCTCCAGGTGTGCCTAAAGTACGTAGGAATTGGTATTTGCATAATGTTTTGTTCAACCGAGATCTGATGTCACCAGTGCCATGGTCAAGATCGTTGGAAACAAGTCAGGGATACAAGTCTTTCGTCAGAAATATCGGAGTCGGGTTTTAAAGACACACGCTTGGGACTTCGCAACGCAATGGTGTCCATTTACCACACTGTGGATGCCAACCTTCGACAACACCGATGCACAGATACTCGTTCACGCGTCCTTTCCAATCGATGTTCATTAAATGCCAATATTTCTCAAACTACGAGCTTTATCATCGTCTATTTATACTTAATGCTTTTACAGAAGGCTGATAAAATTATACTGACGATCGACATTTAAAAGCACTATAAACAGAGTTTTCTTCAAACAAAAATAAACAAGACGGTTACTCAAACAAAGATAGTGACGCGTTTGAATGAAAAATATC